>NW_015090911.1:4729564-4828771 GCF_001431845.1 Calidris pugnax | reverse complement strand
TGTGGGGGGGTGATGTTGTTTTTTTCCAGGCTGGAAAAGAAAGAAAACAATCGAGCAAAACACAGAGGAGATGTGGCAAAGAAGTAGGGGGAGGAAAGCTATCCTGATGTGTGCATTGAGGTTGAGGAGACAAAAACCTTTAAGCAGCACAGGATAGTTTATTGCATTCTTCTTTTTCTTCACCAAGGAGAAAAATCTTAGTCAAGAGGTAATTAAAATCTTACCAGCAAGCAAAAACTTTTAGGATGCCTCAAAGAACTTGTGTGTGTGCACAAGTGCACGGGGAGAGATGCAGAGGGGGAAACCACTATTAGTGACGGGTGAACTACAAAAGGCTAGGTGGTTTGTTTTGGACAAAGATCCTCACATGCAGATGCTTATCTAAAGCTCTCAGTCTTCAGAGCAGGGCTGGGAATATCTTAACAGACCCTTCTTGCATGATTTCCAGTATCTCTCAGAGCAGTTGCCCATGCCAAAAATACCACAAAAAAGAGCTTTTCTTCTTCTTTTATGCAGTGTTTTGGCTCTTCTGCTTCTGGTTCCAAGCAAAACCTAAAACTGTAAATTCTTTAACTTGAAGGTTGGACTGTACTTATTTAATTTCAAGCCATCCTGGTTCTCATGACTGCACATATACGAGGGAAATAAGGAAAAATGATGGTGTGATTGTATGGAAAACTTTAAAAAAAAAAGAAGACTCCCTGAATATTGGCAGAAAAACAATCTGGCTTCCCTAAGAGGGGACTACAAGCCCTCAGTTCTCCCCCTAAAAGCACTTCATATACGAGGGAAATAAGGAAAAATGATGGTGTGATTGTATGGAAAACTTTAAAAAAAAAAGAAGACTCCCTGAATATTGGCAGAAAAACAATCTGGCTTCCCTAAGAGGGGACTACAAGCCCTCAGTTCTCCCACTAAAAGCACTTACTTACTTACTTACTTATCTGTAAGATGGCTCTTCTTCCCATAGATAACATGTGAGATCACAGGATTCCCAGTTCAAATGAGCCTGTTAGCCTTAGGTGGTTATTAGTCAGTAAATACTACTGAATCAATAAACAAAATAAAGAATTAGAGAAGAGTCTTTTTTCCCCACCCAATCTGGAAACTCATCAGATCTGCAGTAGCCCTAATTTGACAGAGAAGGAAAAAAGAAAACAGCTTGAACATGATCTAGTGCCCTCCAGTTTTCTTAAATCAGAGTGTAATTGAGGTAAAATAGCCTGGGGATGATGCTGTTGGGATGAAAGCAGTATGTTTTGCTTAAGTCCTCTAGACAACAGGGCTGTTGCAGGGCTGGTTTTGATCTCTGGTTGGATTTTCACCTGGATCTCTCAAGTGATTGCTCAGTGTGTAAAGCAGATCAGAATTGGGCCAGTATGCTTTTAAGGATGTTGCCAGATACCCTATATCCCTGCATTATTCACCTTGGGAAGGTTAAAAGCACATAAATTCACTCTACATGTAGCAAAGAGTGAATGTTTCACTGTTAAAGACCAGATTATGTTTTTCCTAAATGATGGTTTGTAGTCTTTTTTCCTGATTTTCATATTCCTTATTAATCACCCAAGCAAGGATCTTCCTTTTATCCAAGTGGTTTGGAGGCCAAGACATAGGTCTTTAGCTGGTACAAATCAGGATATCTCAATCCAAGTCAGCAGAAATGATGGACAAAGTCAGTGGAAAAGATGTGACCAAGAATTTTTACTACACAGGCTTCCACAACAAGGGCACAGCCTTCTAGACAGCACAGTACAGATTCTAAATATTTTCTCACTGAAGTTGATGGCACTTCCTGGGGGCAACCAAGACAGGTACAGGAGGTCCAAGTCCCCATTTGTGTCCACATGTGTGAACCAGGAGCAGCTCCATTGTCCTTCACATGCTGTGGTCTTCAGAACATCTGTTCATTCCATCCTGCTAAATACTGCAAGATGCTGATCATTTTTGTCAAAACTTGGCTCTTGTGTGTCTTCTTAGTTTAGATGGTGGGATGGAGGGATGGATTTAACTTTTGGCTTGAAAGAAACAAAGTGAAAAAGCTGGACCCTTTCAAGAGTGCTAAACAGTTGAGAAATCTGGCCCTGAGCTTTTCTGAAAAAGTGACCCAATCAATCTAGCTATTACACCATTCTCTTGCCTATGACTAACACATGGATTGATATTTACTTGCAGGAAGTGCTGGCAAGAGATGGGGGTTCCCATTCACTTGTGCTCTTCACTGGTCCCCTGAGACTACAGGCTCCAGCGACGATGGAGCAGTCTGCTTCACAGGTGCACCGTTTACACGCCAAAATGGGTTGTAAATCAGAGCAGAGGAAAAAAGGGCTGGAACAATGCTTGTTTGTAGAAGCAACTATTGGAAAGGGGTGTTGACTGCATTCATTTTACAGGTCTCATCTCCAAAATCTATCCCTGCTTACACTGCGCTAGAGGGATTTGATCCCAGGTCAGAAATCCAAGGAGTATGTCAATAATTTGCCAGAGATTACACAGAGGGTGAACTTGTCCCTGATCACCATTATTGGTTCAAAACCAGGAATTCTCATACTCCTTCAGACAGATGGCTGGTCCTATTACTTCTTACGTTAGATTTCCCATTGAGGCTGAAAGCAAATCCACATTCAAGCTGAAAGTAAACAACCTGTGAATTCAAAAGGTGCTAACGTGAACTGCCAAAGCATTTGCGGCGTATGCTCCAGATGTCAAATAGACAGTTTCCCACAGCCCTGAGCCTAGACACATAACTAAGTTACACAGCAAAACCTTCCACCCTGCCCAAAAATCCATCCAGTGCAAAACTTGCTCTCCTCGCTGGCATTTTAAGGGCTGGAGCCTCAGCTGGAGTGAATTAATGTAGTCACTCTGATTTGAATAGAGCTCTGCCAATTTATACCAGATGAGGATTTCACCCTTTAGAGGCCAAGTGGGAAATGGCTATCCGCTACTTTTTTAACAGTGTGGTTTGAAAAAAAAAAAATGTGGTATATTTTAAAGAGTGAAAGAGCATTATATAAGTTTCTTTCCATTCCTATGGTTAATTTTTGAAGAAATCTATTACAGAGCTGGGTTCTAAAGAATCAACCTTTGCAGAAAATTACATATAAATAACATAACTTATAAATACAAACAACACAAGTTACCCAACTTATTCTGGTCCCTGATACCTTCCAAAATGTCAACAAAAAGTTAACTAGGAACCCAAGCACGACATCACTGTGGTATTGCAGGAAATTCAGAAAGTGGAAAGGACTGAATAAACCAGTATGGTTTTTTTCCTGCCAGGGCTGAATGAAGGACAAAAATCATTAAACTAAACCATACAAACAAAAATACCCCACCCATATGCTTTGCAATGCTCTGAACTTTACTACCATGGTGTGCTTCTCAGTTGTAAAGATGTGCAAGATTGTTTTTCTAATATATTTTGATGTAAACTGAAATACAAGCATCACTGAAGTCATATTCTGTAAATTTGGATTAATTCCATTTAAAACAATGTGAGTCCATGATATACATTCAGGAATGGTTACTTGAATTAGGCCTATGATTTATTCTTTAGTATAGGAGGTTCCACTTGCAGACTTTGATGTGCCTTGATTTTTCCCAAAGTAAACTGGATGTCAAATATTACACCAATAGAAATGAATGGAGGTTTTTAAGATGATGGTAATGTGAAATCAAACTTTAAACTGATTAACTCAAAGCCAGCAGACTGATGCAGCTCATCAGAAAATTTGCCTCCTCTCTCCTCCAGCCATCCTTATTTTCACTTTACAATTCAGTGTAAGCTGGCAATTAGTAATACTTTGTCTGTTTATAGAACCTTCCATCTGAGGATCTAGCAACACTTTGCAAACACTAATGAATTAAGCTTCTTAACACCCCCTGTGAGACAGATACTACTATCGCATTTGCACAGCTCAGAGAAGAGGTGCAGGTTTGCCATAGGCCAGAGCCAGCCAGAGGCAGAGCTGGGAAGCCACTCTAGACCCTGAACCTCACCTTCAGCTCAATAATGCAAAGCTTTCAGTGGATGTGGTGATGTGCCTGGTGACTTTAGAAGCTTATAATTATCTCTTGGGAATGCCAGCATCCCCTGATGTCTGGCAAGCTGAAAACACCAAGGGTTGACATTCTACCCATGGAGAGAACTTGGGTCCCACTTAATGTTGGACAGAAACACCATGAATACACCATTCATCTTCATCTGAAACAATCACTCATAAATATGATCCTCTGACATTGCAAACAGGAGAGAAAATTGTAACTTCATCTGTCCTTATTCATGGCTTATTAATACCATGAATCCCGGACAATACAATAGGATTCCTTTTTGCATCTTTAATTGCCCTTACCTTTTTCTCATACAGGGAAAAGGTAAAACGTTCAAGCTTTCTTGCAAGTGATGATGACAAGAGAAACTTAAAGAATTTTTAAAGAACGCCTAAAGGTTTTGCTTCCAACACCATCAGGAAAGCTTAGATCCCAGGCAAGCCTTAGGACAAGACAGGCATTGATGAGATGAATATTTTTTTCCAAAGTACAATCTTGTTGATTTAAGAGCAGCTAATGTCTGGTACCTACTTGAAGCATTTTGCCATGTAGCCCTTCTCAAAATGCATGGCAATCAGACAATTTCCATGATGATTCTTCTGTCTAAAAATACACACCTCCCCCGCTTTTCAATTTATCACTGAGCCAGTCAGCCTGTTTATTGTTGAAGTTTTGACCATTTAATAGTGCACTTAGGAAAGCTTAATGCAAACATTGACCAATTCATTGCTGTCACAAAAATAAATACCTTTAGAAATCATTCATCTAAGCAGGAGTCAAGAGCAAGAGTCTCTTATTTAGAGATCAGTCAACAAGGAACAATGTTATGAAGCTATTCTGAACACACCAGAATTATTTATTTATTTATTTTAAACACCTCTTTTTTACCGCAGACTGAAATTGAGGAGAATAGCAAATAAAATATTTTGGTTTGCTTTCGAAATTTGTTGGTGACCTTAAATCCCAGAAATGGGGCACTACAGAAGAGACAGGCATTTGACATATTCAGCGTGTTGATTTGTGAACTATTAGCAGATTGCTGCTTGCCTAAAAATATGCATTTGAAATTCTTTTCTAAAAACTCTTCTTGATCTGTTCCCAATTCATGGGCTGTTAAAAGTCTGTACGACACGGCAATGTTTGTCTCCTGAACAGAGGGACATTACAATCCCTAGAAGCAGGTTTCCAACGGGAATATTAAAGGCACTATTCAGGAATATTCTTCAGTATTCCTGAATCGGAGCCTCCACAAACACTCCCACTCGCAAACATGTTTACTGGAATATTTGTCAAGTGTAAACACGATGGGATGGTGGGAGAAACTGTACAAAGCCTAACCAAACTTATAAAAATCCAACAGCTAATGAACACTTGTTGAAAATTTATTATGGTATTTCCTCAGCTATGGATGCTAATTATGAAATCCTATGAAGCTAAAACTCTTTTGCTTTCTATCTCATAATGTATTCCAGAATTGAAAGTCACTTCCATGGCTCTTTTTTGTCATGTTCATCCTTGTTAAATCTTCTGGATCCAGAAGCAGATTTAAAAAAAATTGTATGTGTTATCAAATGGGTGAGGTTAAGAACAGCTGAACAGAAACTCAGAAACTCATTTCACAGAAGTAGCTCAATGGCCAATAGCTTTTTATTGTGTCTAACCAAAAAAAGACCTACAACAGATATGAATTTATATGTAGATTGGTCAATACGTTATATTGCCTAATATTGAATCCCCTTAGTTTTACATAGTACTATGGATCCTCTCTTCAGGCCTATTTCTTTAGTGACAAAACCTGCTTTTGGATTGCCTCTTTTTCTATAAAAAAGACCAGTAGGTACCCAAAGAAACACGACAAGCTCAAGTTGTCATACCCCAAAAGCACATGGCCAGGGAAGGGAGAGGAATTGCAAGGAAAGCCAGTGGACATCCTCAAGTCTACATGCCTGGGTGCTTGAGGATGGCCAATTGTGGATGTCGAGCCAAGTCAATGCCACACGGGTGAGCAAGAGTTTGTGTCTGAGAAAACCAGTTCTCACTGAGTGCAAAAACTGCTTACCAACCCAAGGCATTGAGATCCAGCACCTTTAGTTAACAACAACCAAAGGAAGCATTTGTGATGCATGGCAGCGGGCCACAGAACGAGGCTAATGTGAACTTGCCCACAGAAAAACCCATGTGAGGAGACAGTTTTCTCTCCTTCTCCAATAAGTTGCATTTTATAAACTCTGGACCAAATTCTGCTCCTAAACAGAAACTTCAACTTAGTGGGAGTACTGTGAACCTCCTCTGCCATACTACTGATGATAACACAGGACAAGATAGTCTGCATTCAGGCCCAGGCTGAATATTTGTACCTGGGGTCCTCAAAATGTTCTTGCAATGTCAAGGCTCACCACAAGCTCTTGTAACTCACCACAGTATCTGTTTTCCAGTAAAGCATGACACTTCCTTTTTCACCTGACTAATACCGAGACCCTCAGTACGTTTTCTAAACAGCAGTTTACTGAAAATGATCTTTGCTCTGCTGTGCATGCAGCCAGCTCACATAGTAACAAGATAGAGTTGTTCTCCTTCCTTTAAAAAAATTCAAATCTTAGTTCACCACAAATAGGTTTTTATTTTGCAAATTCTGCCCATTAGCTGAGCACATCATTCCTTACATTTCTCTCTCCTGGAAGGTAAGGGAAAGTGATGGACCATCCAGAATTTTTACAGACTGTCCCTCCGGTCATGCATTGCTAGAGATGGTACTGTATAATGCATGACTTACCTGCAAAGGCATTGGAGGAGTAATGAAATAAGCAGATGCTCCGTCAGCAGGCTTTTGAAACATTGGTATTGCAATCTGAGATGCAGTCAGCCATTACATGCATATGCCCTTTATTTATGGAGCTGATAAAGGCTCTATGTCAGGAGCAGTCAAGCTGCCTTTTTACTTTCTGCTTTTCCTCACATTAAAGAAAGTTGCTGTCTGGTTATTTTATTCTCATGCAAGCTCCAGGTTTGGGAGGAAAAGCAGGATTTACCTCCTGACTCCTCTATTAAAAATAGAGGTCTACAAACCAGACAACTTCATCCACACAAATCACCAGGGACTCCCTGTAGTGATTCCTCTCCTCCTAATCCAGATGATGTCTGAAATAAGCGGATCTCACTGAGGTTACCTATTCCTTTCCATTGGCTAGAAAGGGAGCCCAGGACAACTAATCCAGCTGTAGGTGAGAACACAAATGTCCACATTGCCGAAGTTGTACACATTCACTTATCTATAACTTCAATATTGTATGCTTTTTCTATCGTCAGTGTTGTTCTAAGTAATTTCATGACAGGAGTGAGCACATTTTCCCTCAAACTCCATTCCAAGCACCAGTGGTAGATAAACAAGCAGGCGAAAAACTGGCATGGATCAAATGGAAGGAAAGTGTTAACATTAACAGCCACCATATGAGGAGCATTTTGCACTATAAATAAAATAGCATTGCTCAGCTGCACGAGGAGTGAAGTTCTGAAGTCACCAAGTCGCATGGCTGTGGCTCAGGAGAGGATTCTGGTTCATCCTCAGCACTGTGTTTGATCACTGGTACATCACCCACAGGTTCATAACAAAACAGATGATGGGGCAGAGAAAAGCTCTTCTTCCTTGTACCGCAAAGGGAACTGCTGCTTGCTGACTGACAGCTCCCCAGCCAGCTTATGTGCATCTAATTACCAAGCCGCAACCCAAATCAAAATGCCCCATTGCAGCTGGTGTCTCACTTAATCCATTCATAACACGAGCTAATTAGCATTGATGTTTTTGGGCAAGTTTATTCTAAATGTGGTCGAGTCCCAGGCTTTCAGCTTAGTTGCTAGGACCCATTGAGGATCCCGGGAGAGGCTGTGTTTCTGCCCAGAAAGCATTTTCTGGCCTGCTGACGGCATAGGAGTGGGTTCAGGGGAAGATGTTGTGCTGGGCTGAGATGAGACGAACACTGGCATATAAACACTGTTGCTAAGCTGCTTTTGCTGCTACACCCTACCTCCATGCAGAATAGTTTGTGGCAGAAACAAAATACTTCATAATTTTCCTCCCGTTTGAATTCAAATGTCCAGATTAGGAAATGAACAAGAAAAAGAAAAAAAAAAAAAAGGAGATAAAAAGCCCTCAAACTTGGATAATGGGAGAAGTCAGGGAACAATTCTGTACTTTATGTTATTCTTTGTGAGCAGGGCTTTGAAAAGAGGCCAGTTACCAGAGCTTTGCATTTCCTTTTCAACCTATGGAATTAGAAGAAGAGAGCAGGTGCTAATGGGAAATTTGCCCACGGCAGAAAATAAGGACCCTAAATCTTCATCTCTGGAAATCACAAAAACCCCTAGCAATGATCTATAATGGCTGCACTTGGAAATTGGTGATATAAGGAATTGTCACTTGGCAGAAAACCTGCTTTCCGCTCCTTCGGCGCACCACAATTTCAGTTTAATTTGTAACAGGATGCAAGTGTAAATGAACTGACAACAGAGCTATCAGCTATTCTGTTGGTAACACTTGGAGCAATAGTTTCGATTTGACTAGACACAGCTGTCCACTGCATGGAACGACCTTTAGCCCCGTCCTTGGCGAAATTCAATTCTCTCCATGTCTGACTCCGTCCACGGGGACTTGAGTAGCGGAGCTGCCGGAATAATCAGCGCATTGCTTAATGACAGGCACTCCAACGAGCAACGCGGTTGTGCATTGTCAGAAACCGAGCCTGCAGCTCTGGGGGAGGTGGGAGGGAAGCCTCCTTGTTATTCAGAAGGAAATAAAGTGGTTGTATAGGAGAAAACGTGGATGCGTGCGACCGCCTTTGCTTCACGAACATCACTGATGCTCTCGGCACCGTGTGTGTGTGTGTGTAAACACAGATTTTTCTTGTGTGTTTGTCAGCAAATACACATTTTTATTGGATTTGCCTCTCAGAAATGGCTGGGATTCTGCTGCTGCTATGCATTGTACCACTGTGAAATGTACTTTCTATTTACACAACTTTAAGCATGCATGGTGATATTTGTAAGGCCATCCAGATGTATACCATCTAACATGTGTATACAGATGTATAGATATACACACTTTTGGTGTGTTTATTACACTGACCACTGCGATAAGAAAGATGTTTAGACTGCAAGCATCAAAAAAAATAGGAATTTCCCAACTTTTATAGCTATTTGTGCAAACTTATTTCTGTTTGACTGGCTGTCTCTCTACCAGCATGACAGAAGCAGTCTCCTACAGAGGGTAGGAGAGGCATGTCACCATGGGATTAACACGTATGTGCCCCAGGAACACACCATGGCTGCACCCACAGGGATGAACCTGACGCTTCCTGATTTCTTACCTGGTTGATTTAGCAGCCTGAACACAGAAATTATGCTGGGTCCAAAACCGGACCCACCCTTTCCTTCATTGAGGATCATTGAAGACAGATATGCACTGCTTTGGCTGGCAAGTTGTGCTACAACCACTGCTAGTGGGAGATTGCAAGGGATGAGACACCAGCTCCACCTGCCCCACAAGCCCCCAGGGGTTTCTCTTTTTGCTATCTTTGCTTGGCTGCACTGTGGGCCCAGCTCTGTGGAGGATTCGCATTCAGTTATTATTCTGACCTGCTGCCAGCATTTTCCTGAGAAACACAAGTGAGAAATGGGGAATGGCGATCTTGCACAGCCCATAACTCAGCCAGAACAGAGGAGAGTTTCATGGGAGAAAGGAAAGGCATGTCTTCAGCTGCAGAGCTTTTGTCCCTGCCAAAATTCAAAGGCTTTTTTAGAAACAATAGAGATATTACAGCTTATTTAAAAATAAAATAAAATAAAATAAAATAGACAAGACACAGGAACCTTTGATAATGGAAAATATTAGGAATCTAAAAACTCTGGTCTTTGTAGATAAGAAAACAAAGTGGTCTCCAAAACCCTGTGAAATCATGTTATAGTGGAGCATACTGGATAACCAAAATATAGGAGTCATTGCCACTTCTCTATCACACACACTCTACTAACTCCTCCTACTATTTATTTGGGAGTGGGAGAAACAACACAGACCTGAGATGTTTCTCCTCAAGCAAGTCCATCCAACGGCTTAGTGCAGACAGAGATGAGCACAGTTTGGACTGATCTTACCGTGTGGTTTCTCCTCATCATCCCTATTTGCTCCTCCCTGGCTCTCTCCTTGACCTCCCCTGTCATCTTCCCCACCGCAGCAATGTCTTTTCACCAGCCCCTTCAGTGGTCTTTAATGGCCAGGTCCTCTATTGCATTTGCCTCAGGCTAACGGGTTCACTGCCTTCATTGCTGACATTCCTACTCTCCCTTCTTGCTTTTCTGCCACTTCTGTCTCTCTGTTTCTCATTTTTTCACCTGTAAATTTTGATGGCTCCACATATCTACAGAAACATGCGCAGCTAACACATGTTTTTTATTTTCTCTCTTCTCTCCAAATGCCTGAATAACTCAGAAGCCAACATTTTAGGATGGCTGCATAGTAGCAACAGTAGAATAGTATCACCTCTCCAGCTAGCTCAGAAGAATATAGCACCTTGCTGGGAATTTGTATGAAGCATCACAAGAGTGTGTCATGTAAAGAGAAGCTCAGTACAGTTTTTCTGGATGCTTGGCAGAGATGTTATTCCAGTTCCTGAACACATACTGTTTTTTAATAACTTAAAGCCAGATATTCTTGGTTCAAAGTCCTCAATCAATAATATAGAAACGAGGCAAACTGAGGTATCCACAAGGTATCTATCGTGGTTTCCAACAAGAAGATGAGACGCACACAACTGAAAATATGTGTTGTCTTCCTTATATATATAATATTTTAATTTCCTCCTTTGATAACTACTTTTTTCCCCTCTTCAACTAGAACCAAATAAGCAAAGTAGAAAATATAGAGAAGTTGCAAAATAACCGTCAAAGGTACATAAATCAAACTCCTCATGAACCATCTTTCTCTTTTTGTGCTCTGTTATCAAATCTATTCATGAAGCTTGAAATATTGTATTTCTATAGGTCCTCCTAAATCAACACATTGTAGAACAAATATTTTCCAGTAATGCAGAAAAAAAAAAAAAATTCTACAGCTCTGAGAACTAGAATATTAAACAGAATCTTAGATAAATAAGCCCTTCCCAGAATAGGTCATCGGAACAAGCAATGTAATACCAAAACTGGACAGTGTTTCCCATCACAGAGATGTACGAGTATTTCCTAAGTCTCCTCCAATCTCAGTGGCCTGAAATCCTTCCTGGCAAACCCACAATGTGCAACGTTACAGAACGCCATGTGTGCATACCAGAAAAATATTACCAACAATGTAATACATGCGGGACTCCATAAATTGGGTTAGTAGGCAGGCATTGATGTCCCCATCACTACTACAGGTAGCAGTAAAGGAAAAATAGTGCTATCTACCTAAATAAACAGATAGATAGATAGTTACATAGTTACATAGATAGATAGATAGGAAAGGATGAAACAGTCACAGTGAGAGCAGATAAAAACATGGTGACATGACATGGGTGTCTCTGCTCCTCTCCAGACACCCGTCTCCAACAGGGCGGCTCTTCACGATCATCCAGTTCCTTAAACTCTGACTCAGGGTCAACAGTTATGGAAAGGATTCAAGGCCACTGAAACAGTGGTACTCCCTGGGGGAAGTAGGGAACAGGATGAAGCTAGCCTACTTTCGAGCTCTTCATGTTCACCAAAAGCCCACACCTCCAGCTACTATCTTTCAGAAATGCCTCTCCCATCCCTCAGAGCTGGAAACCTGCACTCATTTATTCGCAAGCAGGGAACTCTGCCAGCAGCCTCACAACCTGCAGATTTTGATTGCATTAATTTGTTCCGAAGTGGGTTTTCCTCTTGAGCCTGGAGTAGAAGCCAATTAATTAAGACCCATTTTTTGCCCCCCTATCAGATTAAAACAAATTAAATGGCAGCAGTAAGACAGCCTTGCTTGGGATAGAGATTCTTGGAGAAGCAGGTCTTTCTTTTTCCTCTGCACTGGAAGTTGATCCTATTACTTTGCCCAGCTGAGTGTGGATCATCTCTAAAAGGTGTCCTATGTGTTAGTCCACAACACTGGGAAGTCCCACTGCCATTCCCCAGATGCAGAAGCCCAACTGCAAATCAATTTCTGCTAAACCACTTCCATTATAGTTAACAAAAACCATGCTGGGAATTGACTGAAAACAGCATCACTTACAGAAAAGCTCCTTCTTAACCTGTCTGTGACTGCCACATTAAGTAGCCAAAAGCCACCAGTGCTCTTCCAAGGCCACTCTCCCCCTAGCTGGTGAGGAAGGGCAGAGAGGGCATTCTAGGACAGCCCTCTGAGATGTCACACCCTCCTGGAAATACCCCCAGCATGTGGTCCCTGGCCTGGTGAAAAAAAAAGTCATAGCTAAGCAGATGAGTGCTGAGTAATTTCTAGAGAAATTAGAGACAGGCAAATCCATCCATTAATAAGAAGACCAAGTGTACATTGAATTTGATCTACTCTTTGTAGAGAATTAAAAGAAAAAGAACTGTACATGATCTACTCCCATCTACCACTATCTTCCATTGTATTCTTCAATTTCCCAGCTACAAATCAAAACCAAGGCCCTCCAACTTGCTTAGGTTCCTAATTCTGCTCAAATTGAAGACCGGCAATACTTTAACCAAAATGCATCACACAGCTTCCAAACACCTTACGCATTGTGTGGAAGTTCAGTTTAGTTCTCACAGTGGTAATTTAACTGGCTAAGGAAATCGGAGGAAATTCCTCTGCCCGTACCTAGTATTTGCAGATGCGATGTGCTAAGCTAGGGAATTGAGCTCAGGGCCAATCCACCTGTCTGGAGCAGAGCCTTTACCCCAGTAAAGTGTCACAAATGTCTTTCTCTGTCACCGGTACAAGATTTTTACCCTGGGGGAACCAGCCAAAAAGAGATGAAAGGTTGCTCTTCTGTTTTTAAGCAATGTATAGAAAAGTGAAAACAGCAAGAATATTCTTCTTCTAATTGAAAACACAGTACCAGTTAATGGTCTTTGAAGGGAGAGTGTGTGTGTGTGTGTTTCGTGGGGGAGGGGGGAGAAATGGATCGCTGTAACCAACAACACCCCAAAGGACTATAAATCAAACAGCATACAGCTGTTGGTATCAAATATAACTCCTTTCGCACTACATCAAAAAGCTTTAATTAACAACTAATTTATTCAAGTGAAAAAAAAATTCCCTTGCACCAAATAATTGTATTATAACTTTGGGACTAGCCTGTGTATTTTCCCCCTCTCTAAAGCATGACAGGAGAGGAAATTGAGCCTTCAGAGAACAGCTAAGTAGAAAAATGGATCAAAGATTCAGAGGGCTTGTTGATTGGCTTTTTGAGTCAGTAGAGACTGCATCAGCCCATTTAATGAAAAAAAGCCAAATAGCAAAGTCTGTTTGGTCTAGGACCTACTTTTATTAAAATTGCTTGTAAATATAAATGGCATCAGCTTGCAGCAAGCACAGTGTGGACAGGTATTGCCCAAGCCTCCTTGTACAGTGCTGTCAATTCTGCTCTGTGCCTCTGTTTTGTCAGCGATGGACAGGTTCCATGGTCCAGATTGCCGAGCCAAGCTTCATCCACAGGGAGCTTTCAGCAAATCAGCTACCTGTCTGCAAGGCAGCCAACGGCCATCTTCAGACATGCTTGCTTGGGAGCTAAACAACACTTGAACCCCAATTGCAAAAGGCCAGGTTGATCAACCTATTCCTTCCTTCTCCTCGTGCTGGGAAGAGTTTATTGGACCAGCCCAGAGCTGGCATGTACCAGACATTGCTGCTCTTCCACAAGCCAGGAGCCCATGCACAAGCATCCTTGTTCTCCAGAATCAGGACATCAACTAGAGTCATGCAGCACAACTTGGGTAGCGTCCTCACCCACTGCCAACCTCACTAAGGCAAGAATTGGAGGGATTATTCTCTTTCTTTTTCCTTTTTTTTTTCCCCTTCATAACTTTGTGCCAGCAACAACTAACTAATCTCTGATGGGGTAAGGTAAGTGCCATTATCCTGCTCTAATGGCTAATGAAGCCAAAGCAGAGTAAGTAGTTTACTGGTTATCTCGTCTTCAGGGTCCCATCATGCATGTTTTACTGTTCCTCCGAGTGCAGTGAAGTTTCCCATTAATACTGCCATTGATTACAGTGTACAATCTTCGGGGCAGGGACTGTGATTTTCTTTTCATTTGCTTAATGAAAAGCACACTGCCTTTTAATTCCTTGGGATTCGGTTGCTTAGGTATTAGGTGGGAGCCCCAGTGTAAATGCAGAGGGGGACAGACATGTGGCAGTGCCACGTGGGGTACATGAACCAGCTGAGGCTAATACAGAATGATTTGGGCTGCAGCTTCAGAGCCTTTCTCTGTGTTCAACCCCTTCTCTGAATCCATGCCTGGGTAATGCTTGTTCACCACCGTGCACAATGCTATTCTGAAAATTCTTTAAGTATATATGGAACCTTATCAGGTTGTGACATGAATGATTTTTACTAATGAAATAGCTTAAAGAAGGCATTGTGTTTGCTGCTGCAAACATAAACATAACCAACAGTGCAACACATTAGTGTTATCCAACCCAAAGGACAATAATGGAAAACTGGTTAATTGATTAGTTCAGGTATAAAATTAAATAATTATGTACAGTGTTCTATGACATATCGCACCATAGCAATGATTTGAAAGGCAAGCAAGATTACAAATGAAGTTCAACAAAATCACTGTAATTTATAAAAAACATTCCAAAAAGCTAAAAAAGGGCTTAATAAGTAATCAGCTTAAATGTTTTTTCTGTATTTCAAATATGCATGTATATGCTTAAATGCCTTTGCTGTGCAGAATTCAGAGGTAACTTGCCAGTCACGTTGTTCAAGAATTTGAAACACAACGTAAAGCTTTTGCACATGTAAAACTCTGAAAAAGAGTTGTATTAGTGCTATAGGCAGATGCTATTAAAAAGTCTTTTTGATTAGTTTGATTTAGTAACTCACAGCCCT
Organism: Calidris pugnax; assembly: GCF_001431845.1. Classification (NCBI taxonomy): domain Eukaryota; kingdom Metazoa; phylum Chordata; class Aves; order Charadriiformes; family Scolopacidae; genus Calidris; species Calidris pugnax. The sequence continues at coordinate 4,813,671 of NW_015090911.1, read as the reverse complement.
GAATATCAAGCCCTGAACATCAAGTCCATGAACAGGATGGCTTTCCACACTAAGTATTGTGGTCCTCATCTGACTGCAATAAATAATTATGCTGTTAAAGATGCGAATGTGTTAGGTAGATTTCCCACCCCCTGAGAACAGTTTCCAGGTATTCCTATTGACCAACAGTGGTTGTGTAAGACAAAGGAAAACTGGACATAGGGAGTCAAGGCTGCAAGGAGTGGATTGATTGTGAAGACACCCACCTAGGCTCAGGTCCTTCCTCTGCTACTGACTACAACGATGAAAAAAACTTCATCTTTTGAATCTTCATATATAAAATAACGATATTAATCTCTATGTGAAATTCAATGGGCTGTGATGCTCACATTCCTTTGGGGATTAAAAATTATGAAAAAATTGTTACTTTCCAAGAACAATCTTCCTACTTACTTCCATCAATGATCAATTTAAGCCTAGTGCATAAAATCTGACAACTCTGTGCTGGGCTTAAGTATCTTTTAGTGTTGGCCATAAATCGTCTACCTCCTTATAAATCTAGTTATAGAATATAAATATACTCAGGAAATGTCTCCTTGAAATTAAGTAAAAAAATACAGCACACAAATGTAGGACCCAAGCTAAAAGAAAACCCAATGGCATACAGAAGCCTTTTTTATTTTTATTGTGGAAAATAAGTGCTATATTCATGTTCTCCCTGACCTGGAGAATCTGCTTCTCCCACTGGATGACCTGCTTGGGGCAAATAAAGCTTCACTTCAACCCATGCCCAGGAGGAGATGTGGAGAGGAGGGGGCACCACGGGGTGCTTTGAACTAGAGGTGCTCTAAGCACAGCAGCACCCTTCCTTTCTCAGGGACCCTTTCATATTTCACACAGTCCTTCCTTTTCCTGTTTTCTCTTGCTCCTTCCATTTCTTACCCCCCCAAACAATAAAAGCTCAATGGGAATGCAAATGCAGCTCTCCGTTTAAAATCCCAGCCGATAAGGCAGTGTGTCACCCATATTTATGAGCTCTAAATGGCTTTTATCAAAGTGAGGTCGCACTAAATCACCCCCAAGCTGTCATAAATACAAATGACTCGACATAGTCTGCAACAAGCCTTCGGGGGAAAATTATATGATCTGCTGTTGCAGTTATGCTATATCACACAGCGAGCTCGTATATTTCCATTGGCAAGGTAACCTGATCCTTCAAAGGACACTAATAGGTGAAAGCAGGACGAGAGAAATAGTGAATCAAACAGTGTGTGCCTGTGCACACACGCATGCACCTCTGAGCTAAAACCTGAATGGAAGAGGAGGTCCTCGTGGCTTGGAATATGAGGTTTCCTTGGCTGCCTCAAGAGCAGGGAAGCTGCCAGCCAAGAGAGAAAGATCCAGGGGCTCACCAGGGTATTTCCCATTTGAAAAATTCATGTGAAAGCATAAAAATTATTAAGATATGAACCAGAGCTATCCAGACTCCATGACTGGACCATTTCCAAGCAAATTAAAGGAGCCTTCCCTCCATCTCAGCTGGCAAATCCCAGGATTATAGCAAATTCTACCACATGATAAAGAGGAAATCCTTATAAAGGAGACAGGAACTGGGCAGTGGAAAAAACCAGCATGAGCTCCTGAGATAACAGGCACTAAACAGTTGTTTTTTAATTAACCTCTGTTCCATACATTAAGTTCTGCTTATATGTTTGCATATGCAGATATATATAGTCATATATATAAAGAAGGACTAATTCTGGTCAGATACCATCTAATCCATAGACAGCGGCAGTAATTTGGGTAAGTCGCCAGAGATGGAGTTTAAGACCCATTGAGCACTGTCCCCACACAACTTTTTGCAGACAATGTTGCACGATTTGATGTGACAGCATGGAAGCTCACATTCCACAGCTCATCCTACTGTCACACTATGCTGTTGCAACAGTTTACATATAAAATAAGTTAACTCCAATGAATTTTAGTTCCTTTTTTTTTTATATATATCTGAGATGAAGACAGTGCCTCTGTCTGCTTGGCAAATGGTTATAATGATAAGTCAGTTTGGGTTTGCTATCTCTAACGTAATAGAGGCAATATGCCAATTTTCAGCAATCCAGGTCAGATACGGGCATTTATCATGGTACCCTTCTCAGAGAATGAGGTCTCTGACATTAAATTATGTATTTTAATTAAAAGCTGAACTTACAGAGCTTGAGCTACTAAACTTGATTTTCAGCTGCCGTGAGCCTGCTGGAAAGCCAGTGGGCAGCACTGCCATTTTCCTTTGACAAGTGCTCTCCTCAGAAAACCTGCTCACTTTGGAGCTGAAAAGATAGCCCAGTGAAACACATGTTTGAGTGACTTTAACCTGATCCTTCAAAGGACACTAATAGGTGAAAGCAGGACGAGAGAAATAGTGAATCAAACAGTGTGTGCCTGTGCACACACGCATGCACCTCTGAGCTAAAACCTGAATGGAAGAGGAGGTCCTCGTGGCTTGGAATATGAGGTTTCCTTGGCTGCCTCAAGAGCAGGGAAGCTGCCAGCCAAGAGAGAAAGATCCAGGGGCTCACCAGGGTATTTCCCATTTGAAAAATTCATGTGAAAGCATAAAAATTATTAAGATATGAACCAGAGCTATCCAGACTCCATGACTGGACCATTTCCAAGCAAATTAAAGGAGCCTTCCCTCCATCTCAGCTGGCAAATCCCAGGATTATAGCAAATTCTACCACACGATAAAGAGGAAATCCTTATAAAGGAGACAGGAACTGGGCAGTGGAAAAAACCAGCATGAGCTCCTGAGATAACAGGCACTAAACAGTTGTTTTTTAATTAACCTCTGTTCCATACATTAAGTTCTGCTTATATGTTTGCATATGCAGATATATATAGTCATATATATAAAGAAGGACTAATTCTGGTCAGATACCATCTAATCCATAGACAGCGGCAGTAATTTGGGTAAGTCGCCAGAGATGGAGTTTAAGACCCATTGAGCACTGTCCCCACACAACTTTTTGCAGACAATGTTGCACGATTTGATGTGACAGCATGGAAGCTCACATTCCACAGCTCATCCTACTGTCACACTATGCTGTTGCAACAGTTTACATATAAAATAAGTTAACTCCAATGAATTTTAGTTCCTTTTTTTTTTATATATATCTGAGATGAAGACAGTGCCTCTGTCTGCTTGGCAAATGGTTATAATGATAAGTCAGTTTGGGTTTGCTATCTCTAACGTAATAGAGGCAATATGCCAATTTTCAGCAATCCAGGTCAGATACGGGCATTTATCATGGTACCCTTCTCAGAGAATGAGGTCTCTGACATTAAATTATGTATTTTAATTAAAAGCTGAACTTACAGAGCTTGAGCTACTAAACTTGATTTTCAGCTGCCGTGAGCCTGCTGGAAAGCCAGTGGGCAGCACTGCCATTTTCCTTTGACAAGTGCTCTCCTCAGAAAACCTGCTCACTTTGGAGCTGAAAAGATAGCCCAGTGAAACACATGTTTGAGTGACTTACTGCATCAAAAGAAACATGGCCAGCAGGTTGGGAGAAGTGATTCTGTCCCTCTACTCCGCTCTGGCCAGACCTCACCTGGAGTACTGTGTCTAGCTCTGGAGTCCTCAGCACAGAAGGAAGGTCACGGACCCGTTGGAACAGGTCCAGCGGAGGACCACGAAGATGATCAGAGAACCAGGTCACGGACCCGTTGGAACAGGTCCAGCGGCGGACCACGAAGATGATCAGAGAACCGGAGAATCTCTGCCATGAGGACAGGTTGAGAGAGTTGGGGTTGTTCAGCCTGGAGAAGAGAAGGCTCCGGGGAAACTTTCTGGCAGCCTTCCAGTTCTAAACAGGCTACAGGAAGGCTGGGGAGGGACTCTTGATCAGGGATTTTAGCTATAAGACAATGGGGAATGTTTTTAAACTGAAAGAGGGGAGATTTAGGTTGGATCTTAGGACGAAATTCTTTACTGTAGGGGTGGTGAGGCCCTGGCCCAGGTTGCCCAGAGAAGCTGTGGCTGCCCTGTCCCTGAAGGTGTTCAAGGCCAGGTTGGATGGGGCTTTGAGCAACCTCATCTACTGACAGGTGGCCCTGTCCATGGCACGGAGGTTGGAACTTGATGATCTTTAAGGTCCCTTCCAATCTGAGCCATTCTATGATTCTATGATTTCCTGAAGGCACATTGAAGGGGACAATAGGATCAAAGCCATCAGAAAGCCTGTGCTGAACTCCTCCTCCTGAGATGCATCGTCCTGCTTCCCCCACGTGGGTCATCTCATGCAAGTATCAGGGGACAGGCAGACTTCCCTGGAGCTGGGTAATGAGGGTTACCAGCTCTGCCCTGCCTGCTGGAAAGCCTGCACTCTCAAAAAAGCCCAAGGAATAAGTGAGTTAAACACCGTGCCCAAACCAGCTCATTGTGCTTCAGGAACAACTTCACCAGCTTCCACAGATGATCTCTTGGCACGAGCTAGTGGTACTCAGCTTCATGGGTAGGGAAGCAAAAAAGACACAAGGCGTTCTTGCAAAACAACGAAGTAGTGGCAGGCTGACCTGTACCAATGGGTCAAGCAACAAGGCTTCACCATATGAAAAATGCCACCAGGAAGCCATCCAGCTGCCTGTCCGATGTGATTAAAAGCAAAATATGAAATGCTTCAGAAGAGGGAGAAATAGGATCGCAGGTCTGGGTTGCATAATATCATGCATTTGTGTAACCAGTCTAAACAGAGCGTGTGAGTCGACCAGATGTTTTTCATTTCAGCGTACGGCACTGTGGAGCACATCAGAATCCAACGAGTGCCAAACACAACAGCGGCTCTGCCAGTGCTGTTGTAATCAGAGCACGACAAAGGGCGCTGTCAACCCTGGTCTCTGGGCAGGCAGGTCAATCTCCTGGCTGGCCAAAAAAGCCAGCCTGTTCTTTACACTGAATACCTATACCTAAGCTAAACATCAGTAATTGCTAGTAAACATGGGGTTGGGGCTCAGCCATCGAGTCAGCCACCATCAAAAAAAGAGCTAGCAGGGATGTACATATGATCTGATCCATTCTAGGAATGAGCCATAAGGCAATGTGTATTTATATACATAGAGCTGGATAATGACTTTGTGAGACAAAACAAGCACATTTAAAACATGGCAGAAAAAGGAACGCCCACTCTCTTTTATGGTTATAGTATCATTCTGGCTTGGAGGTATTCACCTCTACTCAAGGACCAGTATTATTCCAACACCCTGGTCAGAGGAGGTAAGCTGGGTCAATGCTCTAAAGGGGTGACCAACTATACTTGCTAGGGCCACTTTTATTCCCAGATGGGCATGCGTAGCAAACCTTAGGCAGATGCAATCTGGATCTATACTCCCTTATATACACACAACAATACAGTTGGTGGATTGACTCACTGACCACCCAGAATTCTTTGGCACCAGATAAATGACACACTGTGCAACCTAACATAGCCTTGGGACACCAAATGGTCATCTTTGCCTTAAACTTGCATAGACAAGGATTAGTCACCATGCAGAAGCTGCACTGCTTCTGTTACATGGATAGAATTATATTAAGATAAAAAGGCTTCTAGAGTGCAATTATGTGAGAATGGGAAAAAATGATCTTTAAAGGCATCTCAATCCACAGAACTATGTATAATCTAGATATTATATGACTTATAGTTGTTAAATTATATTCATAAAACACAGAGTGTTTTCCTGATACAAAATGTATATTGGTCTATACAGACCAGCTCCCAAGTGTCACCTGCAAAAAACACTTTATGTCCGAAGTACATTAAAACTTTGCTTATAGATGCTTAATACAAATGATTTTTAGAGCTAAATTGCCTTTTCTGAATACTGTCCTCTATTTTCCAATTTATTTGTATCTATAGTATTGAAGAAAGTGTAAAGCCAAATACAAAAAGGCCGGAAAGCCCAGAGGATGAAATCTTCTCCCAGGTAGAGCTCAGCTGTGCAAGCCACAGAGTGCTTCCCAACTTCCAACTTGAACAGCTCCAACAGTGAGGGAGCAGGTCTTTTCTCATGCCCATTCAGAATAGAAGTAAACCTAAATTTTAAAATCCTACTTCTTGGGAGCATGAGAGCAGGAAATACTAGACTTCAAGTCCTACCTCTGCAGAACAACAAGCACAACATAAGGAGGAATGCTCAATTAATAAACTCCATGTGCAAATCTCCATGTTCTAGTAAAAATTGTCCCTCGCCAACCTGATTTTATTCACAAAAATAATAAAACCAGCAAAATCTGACTGAAAAGTTTTCATAACCTTTATAGAAGTGAAGCCAATGTTCCTAAAAACTCCCATGTGATGGCTGTGAGAAAGAGAGGACTGATTTGCTTTGGAGGAACAGTACAAGTTGAAAACTTCTTAGGTTCCAGCTTAAACACAAAGGCTTCCCTTCAGTGTTTTATCCATTTCTTTGACTCACACTTCTCCCATGTTTTCCAGTCCTGCCCTTGGACTAGGTTAGTCTTTAAGTGTCCTTGTTTCCTGGGAGCACAAGAAGCTTTGCCTACAACTTTTCCAATTCACAACATTTAAAAGTTTAAGGCAGTATTTTTGGCCTTTTTAAACATTACCTGTTGACATTTGGACAATGTTTGGCTTCTCTGGATCTCCAAAATTCCTAGTAGCACCATAGCTGTGGACTGCATTTTGGTTGTGCAAAATATGAACTAATTTGAATGTCTAATTGGACCTTTTGTAATCAAGCGTTATTGCACTGAAGATAAATAAAATAACTGAATTAATAGATCTGTGCACGCTTCAACATGGGACACATGCAGTTAAAATGTAACTATTGCCTTCCATTACTTCTTTTTAACATACTGCATCCCAATACAGAAAGAGGATAATGATTATTCCAGATGCAAACCCTGTTTGTTCAAGTTTCCTTTTCAAGCTTAGCTACTCCAAGCTTATCTTAGGTTTTAGAACAACTTACCCAGGAAAGGATTAAACCAATGTTTGTTCTATATGAATGATCAAAATGTTATATTTTAAACTGCTGTGGGGATACCTCTCTGTTTGTTTCTTGAAGTGGGAAGAGGGTACTGTCTCTATTTCAATCAGGCCAATTTAACTACAATTTGTACCAATAGCAATAGTTTTAGTTATAGTAAGTAGGTGACAATGACAATGATTAGAAGAAGTGGATCAAGCATACTCTTAAGTCTTGTACTTTTCAAATCTCAGAATAAGAAAATTTCCACCTTAAACATCCTTGTAGTGGTCATGGTCTCCAGAAAAGACAATGTGAAACTTGAAGGCAAGCCTTAGTAACAGATGACTGAAGCATTTTTTTGACCAAAAGAGAGCAGACAACGCAATGAACATAGAGGTGATAAAATATATCACAGCAGATGAAACTTCAGTTTGGGATCTGGCCAAAATCAGGTAATATGGACTTTCAATGAGTTAATTAGTCAGTGCATTTATGAAAGCCATATCATTCAAGAAATCTGTGTATTGCACTGGCATGAGTGAACGCTATCAACATTGTGTGAAAGCAGTGTGATGCTAGAGGGAATATGCTTAGACTTCTGTACTGAAAAATCAGTGTAAGCCAGGTGCATTCCCTAGGCGCTATTCAGTAAATCTCAATTCTTCACGTTGGGAGGTCTTGTCTGCTGTTGCATGATTATGTGTTATGGTGGTAAAGTGACCTTGCTCAAATATGAAATTGCAGAAGCTAAAAAAACAGCTTCATGGGTGCAGACTCTGAGCTGGCACAGGTTTTACCTTGCAGTACTTTAATTAACTCTACCAATTCAAGCTCTGGATAAGATTTGGTCACACTAGGGAACTCTTAAAGTTTAAAAAGATCTCATAAACGTATCAAAGTAACACAAGAGAATTGTGGCACAACCAAGATTCATCCTACAAGAAGATGTTTCAAGAGCACAAGACTGTGATTTTCTTTCAGGCAGGGTTCAAGAAGCAGGGCTTGTAACTGGAGCTGCTGGGTTTGGAAGAACATTCACAGAGGTACCTTATGGCTATCTGCCTGGGCTAACCAAGATGCTATTGCATGCCCTTAGCAATCTCAGAGTAATTCACAGATTCATAGCTCTTAGTGCCAACAGAGACGTGAGAGGGTGGACAGACAAACTTTTTTGGCTGAAGCAAGTCTGAGGAAGGAGTTACTAGCACCAATCCATGTCAAGCTGCTTTTCTGGACAGCCTCATCATCTGAGTGGGTCCTAACACACACATCTGCACTCCACCAGGGTTAGAGATCTTTTAGATGAACAGCTAAACCGAGAGAAGCAAGGGAGTGACATCCTGAAACTGTGGGGACTAAGGCGGCGTGGATGGGAGCGAGCCATCCAGTGTGTAACCTGCACATCCCAGGCCTGTTGCAGACAGAACAATTTATCTGACCTTTCGTCCGGGTTATCTAAGCTGACCATGCAGTTTTGCCCATCTACACTCTGAATCATACTCAGAAATTGCCAGGCTCAATGACTCTTTCAGAAGGTCACGCAACCTTGCCTGGAGACATCAGGAGATGGAGAGAGCCTACAATGAGTTTTGCTCAAACAATAGTATCGGCCTTGCTGTTCAAAATGTGTTTACCAGCCCTGATGCAGCCTGCCTGTTTATAACTTCCATTCGCTTGTGTACCTGTCTCTTCCAGGCAATGCAGGAGAAGATTCAAGAGACAACGAGCTGCTTCTCACTGTCCAAACGAGGGATCTCACTGCTCTATGATAACGCCCGACAAGAAACACATGTTTGAAATATCCAGCAGGAAAAAGAAGAAAAAACCCCAGACACATGTACACACACACACACTCTCTTTCTCTCACACACACACACACATACACTACTGTTGCAGTCTCCCCACACAGAATTTCTTTGTCCCCATAGCTTCCATCGCCCCCCATAACCCGCGCTGCCCTCTGTCCCCCCAACCCCTCCTCTCCCTCCATTCATTCTTCCAGAATTTATCCTGCTTCTTTAACTCGGCATGTGTCTGGGCAGATGTCCAAAAAACCTCCCTTCAGTAACCGGGGAGGGGGGAGGAAATTCCTCCAATTCAGCCCAGGCGCTTTCCTCCCACCCCACTCTCCGCCTTCACTCTCCTTCTTTTTCTTGCTCCCTCTTCCCTTTTAACATCCTGAATGATTGATAACTCTCGCCTCGCCTCACCACTGCCTGTTTTGAGTCCTTTCTGCCTGGCATCTGCAGCCCTGTAGGGAAACCGGCTCTCCTAGGCAATGGGACGTTGGGGACCCCCTTTGGTTCTTTTCACAAATTAAATAAATAAAAAGAAAGAGGAGAGAGACACAAGGGAGTCTGGAAAGTTTTGCAGGAGGGTAAAAGGGAGTAGCTCGGAAAAGCCCTTGATTAAGACAGGTCCAAAGCAAACAAACAAATTAAAAGCAACTCCTCTGCATGCCCCCAATTCTCTGTTAACCATTCAAAAAATGAGTGGAAAACTTTGTTCCCTTGTTTTGCATTTTGGGGCCCAAAAAGTAGGTTTGTGCAGAACTTCTACCATGGTGATTGTGATGCCATGATGATGAATGAGTTTGTTGTCTTAAATTCGCACCTTCAGGAGCCATTCACTTACTTGAAAATCTTTGAATTCATTTAAAAATAAATAGAACTATATTTTTCTTTCCAACACTGTAAAGAGGTTATACAACATGAGTCCTAACACTTTATACTTCAGAATAAAAAACTTTTCTAATATCTATGTGTCATGTCATGCATTATGTTTGTACATATGTGTAAGCATCCTGTTTTCACCCTCAAAGAATCCACAGGATGACATGCTAACGTCTAGATTTGATTAGATGTTCATGCTCACTTTATAATTTGCATTTCAGGCAATAAACTCATTAAAACTGATGTTCAGGCTATGTTATTTTAGCCTTGTATACAGTACATGTACAGTGTATATGTACAATACACATATACTACATGTAACAAATTCCCATTAAAATAGTGACTTAAAACTTGATTATCATGACTATTATCTGAAATACAAGTGAGACCTCAGGGCCTGTGCCAGTATCAGAGTGTCACTGGTGTCACTGCACCGGACAGCATATGCTGAGACTGAGAAGCCCTGAGGACGTTCCAGAATGATAGGTAAAAAGAAAAGACTATTACCCTCATTTAACAGAAGGAATCGGGAGAAGGACAAAATCATGAAGAGAAGGGTTGATTTTATCTAACTTAGACATCCGAGTGTCTGCTGATTCCACTCTCCTTCAATAGCCAACAAACTGGCATCTCCAGCCAGCTGTCTAAAAAAGACCTTGAATGACTGTCGCAGATGTGACATGACTTTAGGATATACAAAGTTCTGTCGTTTGAATCCAACCAACGCCACCCAGAAAGTCTCTGGCAGGGTTGAGATTTCTGTCCATGTATCTCACTCCCTAGTCCAGAGCCTTAGCAAAGAGAGAGGAAAAAAATACATCTGCTTTCCTCAGCAATGCTACCTGTCTTCTCAGGAACAGAAAAATTGTTCTTTCAAGCCAGGAGAAACAGATAGCATAAACTCTTCATATATTATTAATCATGATACTGAGTTTTGAGGCCCTGCTGGAAAATGAAAGGTAGGTTTCCATGACATGATAATTCAAAGTAAAATAAACAAGTCACTGGCGTTTAAAAGAAGTTACATTTAAACCTTAATAAGATGAGAACAAAACAAAATAATCAGCAAGTTGATTTTTTCTCTCTCTTTTTTTTTTTTTTTAACCAAGGCAAAAGACCATCATGTCAATAACACCTGGGAAAACTCTGTGTTGAATATTTATTCCTTGTTAGCTTGTTAAACTCTCAGCAGCCTTGCAGTAAGTGATCTCCCTCTCCTGGGCCTGGAGGATACCTGGCGTTTCTCTGTAGGTAGCAATCTATCTATGTGCTGCAAGGTACTGACTACCTTATCAGGATTCGGGGAAGATAAGTCTTCATTTGTTTACTTGAAACAACTATAAAGTGCTATTGGGAAATCTCAAATGTATTTCCTTGTCAGATCTGTCCACACTGAAGGTCTCCTAATGCAAAGCCAGTAATTACCAGAGGTGAAATATGCAGCACAAACATCTAGCCTACCAACCCAGCCTCACTGAATTACATATCCTGTGAAAATAATAGCAATAATAACCCATTTTTCAAAGAAATTTCCTGACAGAAGGCTTGCTTCCCTTGGAGGCAAGTACTAATGTTGTCCCACAAATCCAACATGACCTTCACAAATAATTCATTGGTATCTGAAGCCTGAGCATGTAAAGACTAGCAAACTCAATTGTTTTCAGAGAAAACAGTAAGCTCTTGATTTCTGAGCTCCTCAAAGATCACTCAGGAGCTTGGGGTGAAGAAATTACCATCAAGCTCCCCAAAATGTCCTCAACACAGAACAGCTCATATCCTGTCTCAAAACATTGGGTGGGGTGGTCTCAGCTACTGATTAATTTCACTTTTTTTTGCTGCACCTACAGCTGCATTTATAGTATGGCATTTCCAGCTCAAATACAGCAAAATATTAAGTAAGAAAAGTGAGACATAACCCTTTGCTGCCCCAACACACCATGAAGCCTTCCTGGTGAGGGTTACCAGTAGGCAGAGGCAGCTTTTGATCCTGGGAACAAGGCCCAGAGCCGGCAGTTGCTTATCCCCATCCAAGCTTATTCCCTCAGCTGCCCAGGGGTGCCAACATGAGGAATTTGTCCCTCCTGAGTCCTGAATAGTCAACTGCTAAATGGCAACCCTACACTTTGGGTTGAGAGGGGGCAACCTCCCTGATCTGCTGGTATCCTATTTCAGAGCTCTCACTGCTTTTGAATGTGAGGCCACTACAAACAATTTCAAGTCACATAGTTAGAAGCATTATGGGTTTATAGGTTCCACTGGCATTTTTTTTATTTATTTTTTTTTTCACTTGAACTCTATCTATTTAAGTATCTGTCAAAGCACTCTTGTTCTCTCACAGACAGGCACTGCTCCAGGGACTAAACCTACCCCCACCATAAAGCCCGACCAATTCAGCGTTTTCTTGGGTGAGAGAGACATGACCTAAGCCTTATGGTGGGAGAGATGTCCACTTTTTATTTAGTTGAACATGCAGGTAGTTCCCCATCTTTGACTTAGATTCAGATCCAAATTCAGCCAAAATGTCTCTGGAGACTAGCCTCTTACCTCCAAGACTAACATCACCTTCCCTGCACACTGCATTCCTGTCCCATTAGGAAGACTGTAAGGATCACCCAAAAGCCTGTTGGTGTTGCTGTATTCTACACACCCATGACAGGAGGTGCTGCCCCAGGCCAGTAGTCAGCAGGGTGGGGGATGCTCTGTGGGGATAACCAGTGGGGTTTTGAAAACAGTATGTGGCCATATTAGCAGCTGGTTGTGACTGAGCTAAGGGGCATCACTCCTCTAATTAATTTGGGTGTTTTTCTGTGAGGATTAAGCCTTCTTGCTTCTGTCTCCCAAGAGTGAACTTGGCTATGAAGCTCTATAAATGGTGTATGTGTAAGTGGTCCTCTGAACCATTCCTGGATGAAGATGGACAAGTGACTGTAAACACACTGGGGTCAGATCTCCTTCCTCTCCCTGTATTCATCCCACAGACAATTCCTCTTTGCACCTGTGACCCAAAATTTCTGATGTCTTTCTAACTTGTGGAATCATTGGGATCTCCCCCAGGAAAAAAAAATAAATAAATAGGGTGGATTTGTCAAAATCTGTGCCCATAAATACAACTGCAGGCTTTGTTCTGAATGGACCCCGTAGGTTTTAGCCCATTTTGTAACCACTAGCAGCTAAGGCCCCATAACATCAATCCCATTTGTCATGGGTGCAGGGGGGAATAAATGCCTATTACCAGTGATTTGTTTATGATTCCACAGAGAATGCAATACAGGATGAAAAAAAAAAAAAAAATGGGGGGAGAGGGGAAGAGATAGTAATTCCGTCCTATTTATTGAATAGCTTGAGATACGTGGTTTTGAACAAAATGGAACTGGTCATTGGTATGTGGCAGCAGAGCTATGAAGCAAAGGGAAGACGAGATAGCGGTGGGTTGGAGGAGAACATGATGGAGCAGAAAGGAGACTGTAACTAATATGGACAGCACAAAATCTTATTAATAATTAGCAGCATGGCTTCACTGGTACACCTTGCCCTGATGTGCCAATAAATCTGCTACAAGTCCCATGAACCTCATAGCTTTGGCTTCTGGTTATATCCATGGTATGGGACACAATAAAATGGATATGACTATCTAGATCTAGATCTAGATCTAGATCAAATCTATCTATCTATATCTATCTATTATCTATATTTTTATTTCTACCTAAATATCTATATAAACCTATAACTATACCTATTTATCTCTATCTCTATTTCTACGTCCATCTCCATATCTATCTCTATACCTGTCTTTAGCTAGATCTACTTTAGGACTGTAATTTTTTAGAAGTTTACAGAAGACAAACAGAAAATGGCTGCCTGAAGAACATCACAGATATTTAGAGGGGAAAAATGTGTCAAAAAGAGACAAATGAAATATTATGCATCCTTGCATTGTCCTCTTCAAAACCAGCTTTTAAATGATTGTTTTCTGACCAAAGTTGTTTGTGTCCCACTGGCCCTAAGTTTGGTGAAAGCTCCTGTTTTTTCTCTGCATAATGTATGAATTTAACCTGAAGGGCAACATTATCATTTGACCTGTGAGAGTGTAAGCCCCAAAGATCATCAATTCCCTTAAATTGGTGGCCCAGCCACTCATTTAATGCCTCCCCGTCAGCTCAAAATAAGACTTACGGTTTGATAGGTCAAAGTGAAAAGGGGAGGAAAAAAAAAAAAAAAAAGACAGACTGATTGCCACAGCTATAAAAATTGAAAAAAAAAGAAAAAGAGGAAACACTCCTCAGTGAAAGCATTGTCAAATATATATATATATAAGGAGGAGCAATTTTACAACCTCCCGTAACCCAGTGATCCTGAGGTATTGCCTTTCACTGTCTACCCAGGAACAGGCCTCTGAGAGGTTGTAAAAACACCATCTATTATTCCCAGAGACTGAGGCATCGTCTGGAGGGGCTCGCCTGCACTGAGAGGCTTTGGTCATGCCAAAAGCAAAGCCTCAGATGGTGTGAGTGGGTCAGAGGAGAGGGGAAAGGGGTGCTTATCCCTCTCTAGCTCCTGCCCTAGGGTCACCAGAGAGCACGCCAGCCTTTGCCTGGTGCTGGCAGGGTACTTTGTGGATGCAGCTGAAACATCATGGGGATGCAGACAGGGATGGACACAAATGATGCATTTGGACATAAAGTGCACCCCAGCCTCTCCATCACCCCTCTCCACGCCCATCACCTTTGCCAGACTTGTTTGTTCTTGCCCTTTGTGCCTGGCTGATCTTTGGTCACTGGTTTTCTTCCCATTTCTTAATGCTCTGCACTGTGTTTCCTATATTTTTCCCTTTATCTCCCCCTCTTCCCCCATACTAGTAGTTTGCTTCATTATTTTCTTTTCTTTTCTTTTTTCACCCCACCCTGACCCTACCCCCTGCACTACCTGGCAGCAATAAGCAATGCAAGGGAAGTTTATGAAGCGTGTTGAAGAAATTCTTGGAGGCTGCAGTACCAATCAGCCTGGTTAAACAGACAAAATAGTCAAAAACCAGGGAGGACACCAACTCTAGAAAACAAACCACACACACCCCAAAAAAGATTAAATAAGAAAAACCTATGCATACAGAAAGTATTCTCTGTCAAGCACCCCAAGGTGATGGGGGACCAATGATTTCTGACGGTTACATTGACACCCCACCTACCTCCTGTCTCCAAAGTCCTTCTCCCCTTCCTCAAGGACTGCAGGATGCTACAAAACAGTTTTCACACCCCAAAGCTCACATTTCTTTTTCATTTTAATTCAACACCACACCATGCTCATGATAAGACTGAGGGGTTTGAAAGCAGCATTTGGCTCTGGGTCAGGGCCAAAACAGTACTTGTGGTCTCACCTGCATTCCCTGTGTCCTGTGTTCGGACCAACTCACTTGTGATGTGAGACTTGTTTCTTATATATTATTATAAAATCCTTAAGTGGAGCAGGCGTGTGCAGCCATCTACAGTCTCCACCACTGGGAGCCAACTGAGGTCCCCAATGAGTGACCCCACCAGCCCTTCTTTCTTGAAGATGAAGGTACCATGGCCTTAGGATCTCAGCTCAAGGATGGGAGTCCAGCAAGCACCCCTAAGCCACCCCAGCTTTTCAGGAATGTGATAGAAATCAATGGCACTTGTCATTTGTTTAGAATTTTGGTTGTGTTCGGGTGCCTCCCACAGCAGGAGACTGTGTCCTCAGTCTCCTGGTCCCTGGGGTGGATTAAGCCATCTGGCCTCACATCTCAGGGCGGAGGTGGAGGAAGAGGAGGAGACCTGCTTCCTGCAAGCCCTGTTTATACGGTAATGAATACCTCTTAGCCACATCTATTGTAATAAGTATTACATTATCAAACAGGGTCTCGGCACTCTACCAGGTGCTCAAGTGTGACTAAACATCCAGACTCTTGCTACAAGAGATGGGTTAAATTTACAGCCAGTCCTCCCAGACCACAGCCAGGACCTTTGGAGAAAAAGGCAGCTACTCCTTCCTGGAGCACAAGGCGCTTATCATTGTCAGCCCTGACCAATGGCCAGAGGACCCCAGACATAACAAAGCCCAGCACAGTCCCTTGAGCAGCAGCCCAACCACGCTGCATATATTCGACAACAGATCCAGAACTGAGGATGTGGAAGGACGTGGAAGGGACCATGGGAGACAACAGCTGTCAAAGGTCCAGGTGATGGGGAAGGGCAGCCTGGTGGCACTCCCCTCAAACTCCTTTTCAGCGACTGGCTTGTGGCCATTTGTTAAGATGGGGAACAATAAGGTGCAGGCTAAATAGTATCTCTGTAGTCATGTTTTTTCCAAATTGATGTTGATCTGGAAACAATGATAAGGAGCAGGGCTGCAACAAGATGCACAAACCATGTGACAGCATTGCTTTTCCTTTTCCCCCTTCCCTGGGGAAGTACAACAAAGTGAACAGCCCCATACAGCCCAGGGCTGGCACAGATGACCACTCAGTATCTTCAAAATTCAAGCAGGATATAAATAAAGTAGCCAACAGGCTACTTTCAAACTATCTGCTCTGACTCTGATTATCTGTGAGAATGTATCATGTAAAACCATCCAGAGAGGTTTTTTCCTGAAGGTCTTTCTAATACAAACCGGTATCTACAGCCAGTCAAGGCATCACCACCTACATATGACTACTAGCTGTGTTCCCTCAACACACAAACTCAAGAACAGCCATTTCCTCCCATTCACCTCCACAAAATACTCAGTGCCAAGCCGTTTTTAAACCAGTAGAGGATAATTGCTGAGTTAAAATTCAGAATTCATTAGTACATCTGAAAATCCTTCTTTCTCCAGCTCCTCCTATCTAAACCAGCTCTAAGAGATGATGGTGACTGGGAACCATTCCCAGAAACTGAAACAAATCAAACAGGGAAAAACAAACAAACAAATGACCTGGGACAATTGAAATACAATGCAATTTGTCTCAAGGAACTCTTTCTATTCCCTAAAATAATTAAATCCCAAGGCACAGAAATCCTTTGCACTCTAATTTTCCAGCTTGAACCATAGTGAATGAAGCACGGGGAGGCAATCAAAAGAATAATAGAGCATGCTAAGTATACAAGTCCAAACATCTACTCTTGCATCCCAGAGGAAAAATAAGAATAAAGAAACCTCCTCAAAGGAAACTATAAATGCCTAATACAATGAAAAAAAATAGAATTTTATGGGCCCAATTACATAACTGTAGAACCAAGTGCATGCATGACTCCCATTTCTGAGCACAAAAAGCCCCATCGGCCAGTAAAATCCATCTGTTTATTGACATACGTTGCATTGTCCAGCCTTTTCTGGATTGTCGACTTTTTAAGCAATCTGTAAAGTACTCTTATGTTTTCAGTCCACCCAGTAGCTTCCTCCGTAACCCACAACTGTGGTATAAAAATGTGATATGCACTGAAAATCTTTTAACTACATATAATCATATGGAATAATTCGAGCACCATCCTACTCCTCCAAGAGAAGCCACATCGTACTGGGTATCTGATAGCACAGAGAGGCAATATGACAGTGTTATTATTATATATTGTGTTCATTCCCTTTCTTATCACTGACAAGATCACAAAATCATGAATTTATTTATTGATGCTGTCATTGGATCCAGCGTATAAGGATACTATCCCAACAATTCAAACAATCCCACACAAAGAGTAACTACAGATCTCAATTTAGGGAAATACTTTCCAGCTTGGGCTCATCTCAAAAACTGCTGTGTCTAATTACCCGTCCTTGATATATAATTATGGGTCGTCCAGCACAGTGACCAGGATTGAGATTATTTTCCACTACACCAGCTTCCCTTGCTTCTGATGAAATACACCTGTGGGTTGGGCACCTACCACTGGAGATGCCCCCAGGCAAGGACAGCTTTTGGCAAACCAAGAACTGGTGAAAACCATGAGGGGGAGGATCAGAGCCTGAGTCATCAAACCTGTAGCTCCATGCTCAGTTGTTGACTTTGGAAATCTGTTTTTTTTAAGGTGAGTACAACCCCAGGCAGGGAAACTCACACAACCAAGACCACACCAGTCACGATTGCCCTATTAATGTGGAAGACCGCATGTCTGTTTTAGATTTGCATGTCACAAAGGATTTTGCAGGGACAACTCTGCTTCAGAGAAACCATTTGCCTACCAAGAGCATGCCAAGTAAAACACTCTCCAAGTCGGGTGGCCACTACATATGATCATCCACCTCCCTTGTAAGTTAATGGGGTGATATACAGCCTCCGGTGCCTACCAGAGGGCATTCAGCTTAGACAACACTAATGCATAAAAACATCTGCAGACTGACTACGTGAATGGCAATATACATTTTTAATTTGAATAATATGCAGTGTTTACCATAATTAGACAGCACATTAACATGATTAAACTGGTGCTGCGGATCAGAGTGGCAAGGCACCCGACTCGAGGCTGAAGCCTTTATTGCTGGGAGAAGCGTTTTGAGGTTGTCCATTGAGTGACTGCTTGCCCTGCCTCTTTGCAGCGTGAGTTTGAAGCTGTCATTGCAGGGGACAAAATTTTCCTTGACAAGCAAACAAATCCATTAACATGTTAACAGGTTTTGCGTGTATGTGTGGAAAATACTAAGTGTGACAACACAACAGCATGGTGAGCAGCGTAATATTTATTCTAAGAAAACAAAATGTTCAAGCTTTACTATGGGAGAGCAGGCAATGTGCTTTTACCTCTCCTGAAAGGCAGGAAAGGAATTGATTTTCAATAGTGGTTTAAAAAAAACAGAACTAGGAACCAGCAGAAATCCCTGCTATTTATAGCTGCTAGCTTGCTGATCTCTAACTTTAGCATCCGTCGAATGGCCACAATTATATTGCTATGTATGATTGCTTTGTGTATGTCCTCCAAGTACTCCAAATCACAGCCTGCTCTCCTTCTCGTCAATGGGAGCTTTGCCATTGATTTTAATCAGGCCAGAACCTCACCCTTGTTTCAGCCAGCAGAAATCCTGGCACCAGTCCTTTTCTCTGGAGCAAGCCAAACATGATGGAAGGTAGAAATGATGGCAAATGGACAGAAAGGCTGCCCACACATTTGAAAGTGGAGCTTTGCTGGGGTAGGGGGGTGTTTCTGCTATGTTTATTTAGTTCTGAGTATTAGAGGAACATGAGCATGGATCTTTAGAAAGATAGTCACCGGGCGCACAGGAAAGAAAAAAACAGTAATAAAACATTAAATGAAAGTAGGTAGTGATTCACAGTCCCTTCATGTTCATACTTTCACTTGCAATATTTGGGTTTTCTCTGTACATCAGATAAGCACCCTTACTTTTATTCGTGATGGAATTCAGCAACAAGAGCTATTCCAAAATGCAGCAGCTGCAGAGCATTAAGGGTGCTCAAACCATTAAGGGGCATCTGGAACATCTCAAAATTAGTATTGCATCAGTCCACAGGCCACAGATATTTCCATACAACGGGCACACTTCAATTCATTCCAGC
The DNA here is from genome assembly GCF_001431845.1 of Calidris pugnax. NCBI lineage: Eukaryota > Metazoa > Chordata > Aves > Charadriiformes > Scolopacidae > Calidris > Calidris pugnax. The sequence continues at coordinate 4,794,540 of NW_015090911.1, read as the reverse complement.
TTTAGCTGTGTTCCAGCAGCATGACCAGTACTTAAGACTGGGAAAGCCCTTGTGAGCTGCACTGGTTTCACGACTGCTGGGGAATGATTTTCAGCATATAATCTGCAAAGCAAAGCAGAGAACCCACAACATAGCAGTAAGATCATATCTTAATTTTTACAAAGGCTTTGCTTATGACACAGGCGCCTGAAGTCAAGAAAATGTCCTTTTGAGCAAGGTGCGATACAAACTTGCAGCACGTCTTGCAGAGTGTGTGCTCCAAATACCAAAAACAGGCACAAGGTAGGGCTGAGATGCCGTTTGTAAGTAGGATGAACACTGTGACAGCTGTAGATACTATGTTATTCCCTGATATCCTGGTCCCATTATGCCTAGTTTGACAGTGGAGTCATCTGAGGAGGGGATTTGTGGGAAGGGAAGACAAAGAGAGGAGGAGACAGTGGAGAATAGACAGCACTAAACTGCAATAGCATCCTGGTGACACCAGCAACACCCCCAGGTCCATCCTCAAGCCAGTTCTTGTTCCTCTTCTTCCAGCATAGGGTCTGTAGTCAAGTCCTCCCTCTATTATTCTTTCCAGCAGGGCACATAGCCTGACACTGAGGGAACCAGCAAGAATGGATATGGGAAAGGAAAAGAAAAAAAAGAGTGTGTGTGTGTATTCGGGTATAGTGGAGGGTGTAACTATGAGGTTTATATATAGTCATTCTTGTGGTGAAGGGTGTTGACGCAAGTTAAGAATCCTCTATTAGATAATCTTGCCCAAGGGTTAGGTTTTGAAAGAGAAAGACAAGAGCAGGACATTCAGAAGTGTCCCGCATTAGCTCTCTCCCACTGCCAGGGAACATGGGAACTTCACCACATCCATCAGCAGCAGCAGACAATACCGAGCCCTTCTGAAAATCTCACTCCACATATAGAGAAAAAAGCCTTAGAAGACCAGAAAAAAAGAAACCCTTAGTGGTTTATTTCTGCCTTAAAACCTCTCTGGCATTCCTAGAAACCCAAACGTAACCCTTTCACTGAATTTCAAGGGGATAAGAGAGTCAAGCTCTGCTGGTCTCTTTTGAAGCCTTTGATAACAGGATGATAAGAGCAACATAAGAGAGATGGGAAAAGAAATACAGATCACAAGATATGCACAACTTCTGCAAGGAAAAGACTCTTTGTAATAGTTTCTCACATCTCAAGACACCTGACAAAAACAAGCAAAAATTGTTCTGTATCTAGTAACAAATCCAAATTTTTCATTTGAGGTTTTCTCCAGTTCTGGGTCTATCTAATGTTTTCCTTGCTTCCAGGAAAGGAAAAAAATAATCCAACAATAGTTTACCTGGGTGGTCCTACAATATACTGGGCTGGGGCACGCAAGAGTCAGTCCTTATGGAGCCTGGTGCTTGCAAGGGTCAAAAGATTTCAGCAGGAGCTGAAGATGCTGAATACCCTGTTCTCAACACAGTGGGTGCTCTCAAGCCTCAGAGGACTTGCTCATGGACCGCAGGATTCAGAGGGTCCTCCTTGACATGGTCCAGGGCTCACTCACTCCTGGCAGCCTGACTACAGAGTCACAGCAGGGCTTCCCTGTGTCTGACTTCAGCCCTTGGAGGAGGAGGAAGGGTGGTTTTTTGCCTCTGAACTGAATGGCTCCAACTCCACTTTTTGGCAGCTTAAAGCCTGCCTTGCTGCAGCTGACTGTGCAGATATGAAAAAAAATGGGTTAAGGAGTGAAGCAGCTTCACTTGTGAGGCTCTGCTAGGGGTCCAGACTTCGTGGTGGAGCTGGCAGCAATGGTCGGCTGAGGCCATGGTGGAGGCCAGCACCCAGCATTTCGCACGGATGAAGCTCCTCGTCCCGCTCCAGGGCACTGAAATCACATTAACTGATAGTCACACCGCTGGAAGAGCCTCACAGAACAAAATGTGTCTCCCTACTCTTGTAAAACTCATTTTAGAGAGTGGAAATGCTCCCAATGGGATCAGCAGTGCCACTGGGACTTGGGGATCATCAATCCCCGCTGTCGGCACAATACCAGCTTCCAGGAGATGGTCTCCCTCCTGTTCACAACTCCCCACCCCATGGTGTGATGGCCTTGCTTAAAGACTAGCTCACAGCCCAGGGCAGCTGAAGACATACTAGGATATATATTCCAGGTTTGTCCCCCAGGCCCCTGAAGTATAGATCATTTTTAGAGTGGCTAAGGGTTGTGACCTATCTCCTGGACTATAAATCTAAGAGGACACTGTACTTGCTCTGCTTCGCTCCTCGCTCTAAACCAAAAAAATATTGTCCAAAGACTGAATAGAGAGGGAATGTGCACTTTTTCTCAGTAAGCAAAGAGAAGCAAGTATGAAAAATGTACAATTCTCAGAGCACCAAAGAGAAGCAAGTATGAAAAATGTACAATCTGTAATTTTCAGAGCATTGTAAAGGGGGTCTAATAAGAATTTACAAAATGGAATAACATGTACCGTCCTTTCCCACATAGCCAGGGTCTGCGTGATTGCTTGTATGCTCAGTGAATATGGAAGGACTAGAGGTAAGAGAGAAAGCAAAGGTACAATATGCTAGACCTTTTACAGATTAAAAAGGAAAAAGTAAATAGAGTCCTAGAGCTGGAGTAATTTCCTGCCTTGTGTTACTGGAGGGTTCATCATGACCCCAAAGTCTTTAAATGTTTTTTCATTAAAAATATTTGTCCTTATTAACCACTGTATGTATGACTAGATGATTCTCTATAATATGGTCTGAAGCAAGTTAACAAAGAAGATGGGAAGAAATCTGGCCTTGTGCATCCCTAAATCATTTGGGACACCACACATGTCCTGTCTGTGTGCATGAGCTACGTTTAAATCCACAGGAGCACTCAGCCACAAGGGAATGTAAGCACTTCTTTCTCCCAAAGAATCACAAACCTGGCACATTTGGACTATCAAGCCTGCTTCACTTCAAAACTGTCACTTCCTATGATACAAGAGCCTTGGGCTTTCATTCCCAGGAAGGAAAAGAAAAAAAGGCTGTCTGAACTTCTGGGCATCTGGGGCATTGCCTTTGGCATCCCTGTGGCTTGCCAACTCTGCGGAGCTCCTCAACGCCTCTGCACTGAGATGTGCTGTAACCCTGCAACGCTCCTCCATAGAGCCTGTCAGGGTGAGCGCATCCCTTTCAACACCAGTGCTCTCCTGGCTTAAAAATAGCAGTCAAGTCTTGGGAGAGGGGAAAAAAAAATAAAAAAAAGAAAAAAGGATTCAAATCCAATTACCACGGAAGGCTTCATCCTTATTCATAGTAAGAGGAAGAACAGGCTCCCTTCTAGCTTTTCTAGCCCCAAAGGATCAAGATAAAGTCTCAGAGGTGAAAGATCCTTCTCCATAAAGGTAAGCAGAGTGACAGAACCTCCTATTGACTGCACAGACATGGCACACATGAACCATAATTTTTTAGCCAAGGCTGGGAAATGGTGTTTGAAGAATGTTGCTAGAAATGCAGGTTTTTTCTTCAAAAGAACAATTTGGGATGGGGGGCCAGGAAGGGGGGCAGGAGGGGTCACATAAGGAAGCACAACTGGGAAGGAATGAGAGAGGAAAAGGGGTGAGGGATGGCAATAGAGGAAGGCTTGGTGAACATGTCTAAAGCACAGATATTCCTTGTAGCTTTGTCTATAAGCTCCTGGGATCAGCCCTTCACCGGATATAAATCAATACAACACTACCGATATTGGGGAGCTGTGCCAACAGGGGCTGGCAGAAGACTTGTGTCCAGACCAGCCCCATGTCTTCCCTTGGGACCAGATCCACAGCCCCGGGAAGCCAAGAGCAGGATTCCCATGGGAGCAGCAGGGCTGGGCAAAAGCTCCCGGGAGAGCTTCTTGACCTGAAAGGAGCATCTGCGCAGGAAAAACATCCATCCGTCTGTCCGTCGAGTAAGCACATTCTGTCCTGGCTGTCAGACACAGCCCTGTGTACATTGCTGCCCAAGCTATATTTAGCCCCTGATGTAACTAAAGTCAATAGTATTCCATTAGGGCAGCTGCTCTTAACTCCCGAATAGGCTTTCCTACGCTGGCTCCACCTACGCATGTCAAAAATCTGGACATATACAGCTACAAAACCTTCCCGTGTTTATATACACAGAGGCACAGTTTTGAATAGAAAATATACGACTGTTAGCATAGTTTAATGGTCTGCTGTATAACAGCAGTGACACTTTTTTTAAGAGACATTGATTCTTCTTGTCCAAGGGCGAGTTTAAAGGGCTTAAGCTTCACTGCAAGTCAATATTGGCCTTTCCCTTTTTAGGGTATGTTTCTCCATTGGAGCATTCCTTATCTCTGCTGCCAATGGCAGGTTCTGTGGAGGGCTTTGTGGCATTTTCTGAGAAGGACGATGTGCATATAGAAAAGAAAAATCACGTTGCAAATCCCACACTTGGGTCTGTAAGAAGTTTACATCTGGTATTTTGTATTACTTAATTAAGGGTGTACGCCAGGCACCACATGAATATTCCTAAGTTATTACTTTTCCAAAGTTAAATTCCAATTTAAACATTTTGTGTTTCCTTTCAGTTTTGCTACAAAGTGTTACAGAAGGCATTGCAATGCAAAGGACTAGAGAATTGTGGTTTCCTACCACAGCCCAGGTAAACACAGGAATTAAAGGGATTAACAAGATGAAGAAAAGTTAAAGGCACAGACAAGAAATCATGAATGGGGAGGAAATCTCATGTAACTGTCTTCAGCAAAAGATCCGTCCATTCATCTACATGATGATATACATACTGAAAATGCCCAAAATACAATAAATCCAACAAATAAATAGAGTCCTGTAAAAGAAACACACTTCAAGAAGTATGACAATTTTATACTTGTAGTTAGTATTGCTTGTGCTCAGTCCCTTGACCCACCACATGTGCCAGAAGGGCACGGAGAATCTCTGTCGGCATTTCTTAGTAAATGTAAGTATTTCTACCACTAGAAAGGTACATTTGGAAACACAAAATGATGACTCAGGAGTCTGCATCTAAATGGCATGTTGCCATTTAGATCAGTGGTTAAAGCTAAGCCAGCCAGTTATTAATTCTACTCCCAACTGATAGCTATCTAATGTTTTTTTAAGGAATGAATGGATGCTTCTTAATTTCTAAATACAAAAAATCAAATCAAACAGTATAGAGGATGCAAATTAACCAGGATTTGGTGCATTCAGAGAGATCAGGGGTTTATGGCAAAGTTTCCTTAACCATGCAGCCCAGAATACAAATGAATGTCTCTGGTCATGCTAGGACATAGAGTGAAGTAACACCCAAAAGGGCACACAGACACTCATGTGGACACCCTGACACCATTCATGACACCAGAGTGCTGTGACACCACAGGTCTCACTCGCTTTGGAACGCCACTGGTAAACCAGAGAAACAGTGCCATCTCTGCAGACACAGACTTCAGCTGGGGCAGGGCCTGGGGGACCAACAACTACCTGAGCATTACAGGTAAACCTAAAAGCTCCCAAATTAAATTTAACTCCTGAAAGTGATGGTTGCTCTTTACAAAGAAATAGATACCAAGAGGTTGAAAACATTGCTGTTGAAGACTTAAGTTTTTGCATTCAGGATAGGAGGCACCAGAGAAGATTGATGTGGGCCAGGAAGGAATAAAACCAAGGAGATAAAAACATTTTAAGAATATTGCCTAAACAACACACTGTGAAGCCTGGGTGCAGCCTGGAGTATCTGATTTCTTTCCAATGGGTTGACCTTCCTTTTCTTCTCGTGATCATCATGGGCACTGTGACAATGGAGAGAAGCCACCTGTAGTGACGGATATTTGGCTGTGCCTCTCCATTCCCGGGATCCATGTCCCACCCTCCCAGTGGGTGGGTGGGATTCTTCACATAGGATTCATCACATCCCCCTTTTCTCAAGAGCCATGCCACTAAACACCTACTCTATGGACATATCTCCTGGGGATGTGGAGTAACTCCAAATTACCCACCTGCAGGCTCAGAGGATGCAGTGATGCTAGAAATCCTTGGCATAAAACAGCAAGGCATGGATTATCACAGCCAGATCAGTTCAAAAAACAAAATCAGTTTGTACTTCTCAAAACAATTTCTCTAAATCCATTAGCATGGAGAAAACCCCTTGTGATGGGGATGCTCTCTGTAGGAGGAAATCAGTCTTAAAATATGAGCAGCCTGTAATTTTTCTGGCAGTCTATTCACTTGTTTTTCCAAAAAGGACATTTGAAAATGTGGAAAATCTGGGAAATATGTCCCACTGTTTAATGACACTGCCCAAAGTTGCAGGGAGAAGAAAGAGAATTTTTTCTATTCCTTTCAGAAATGTAAAATTTCCAGGTTCAGAAATTCAGGGTCAAAAACAGGTCCTTATGGTGACTTTTAGAGTAGAAGAAAAACAAACCTGAACAGAAGAGAAACTCTATTTTCTTTATTCAGGTAAGAGCCTCATTAAAAATCAATAGGCCTAATTTATGCCTGATAACATTCTGTTGAAGTCTGTATGCTTACCCTAGGGATTAATTTAGCCTAATGGATCTTCATGCACAAACAGCCTAAGCAAGGTTGGATTCTTGGAAGTTACAGCATAGCAAATGCTACTACAGGACTTGATCCTATCACTTGTGAAGACAGAATGGGTTGAGGTATCTGATAGGCTCAAAGCCCTTGAACGATGTCCAAACAAAACCTGTGGTGAATAAATGTTTTATGGCCAATCATATGTTATTGTGAATTAACTTTTTCTTTACTGATGGTGCTAATAATAAAATGAAAGAACAGAGATCAATTTATACATTTCAAAAAAAAAAAAAAAAAAAAAAAAAGAGACATGTGGTCTTCCATCCCTTGTGGACACTGGCAAAAGTGAGTCATCCTGACCTACCATTATCCTTGCAAGGAGATATTTTTCTTCAGTCCTAGAAAATGAGCATTTTCCTTGCAAGGCTCTGCTCTTGCAAAAAAAAAAATAAAATAAAAAAAAAAATCTGAACACTAAAGAGCTTGGTTTCACTGTGAATACGTGACAGTGAATTAGTGGCCCTCAGGTGTCAGTATACAGGCCAGAGAATTAAATTAAGCTCTTTGCTTCTGTTCTAATGTAGCAGAACTAATGCAGTCACGGCTCAGCACTGCAGCTTCTTAAATGTGGGCACTGCTGCTGCCACGGGGAAGGGAACCTGCTTTCTGTCCCCCAGGGAGGCCAGCTGGAGTCAGCGAGCAGCTCTGGGAGTTGTGACATAACGTCTGAAGACACGGGCAGGAGGAGGACCAGGCAGCAGAAGTAGCTCCAGTTCCAGTCTTAACGTCATTAGAGGGGAAATCAAGTACGGTGGCTTTTAAGCACGGTCTGAGGAAGCACCATGCTAGGAGACCGAATGAAATCGCCAACAGCAACAACAGAATCCCAACAGGGCAGCAGTAATCCGTCTGCTTTCGCTTCGCAGTGTGCTTGGAGGTCCAGAAAAAACCTTTTCCGTAGAGCTGAGGCTGCCACGATGACAATCAAGGAGTGCTTGGCTTAAGAAAATCAAGACAAGCCCCACAGAACTGCTGGTGGCAGCACCATGGAAAAATCCATCTCAAAAAAAGTAAAGAGAAAAAAAATAGAGATCGTTTCTGAAGACGTGGTGTTCCGTATGTTTTGTGCTTCCCTGACTGTATCTTCCACCTCCCTGTTCCTGCCCCTCCCATCACCCTTGCTGCACAGTAGCAGGCTGGGCAAATATTAACCATGATAGGGAATGATTAATGAATTATCAATTACAATCAAATTGCAAACTGCAAACAGTTGGAAAAGTACTGGCTGCTGTCTTCATTATTATGTTGGAGAGAAGGTGGAGAGAGAAAGCACGTTAGAAGTCTGCTGTGTCTACGCTGGATCCTGAAGTGTATCTTACACGCTGGCTATGCCGGTAACTCTTTGGAAAGCTGAGCATAAAAACTCATGCAAAACCCTATGCTTGATTTGCATGTAGACAGGTATTAAGACAGTGTATGTGAAATCCCATTTTTGCCCATGCAAATGAAAGGGTAGAAGTGCTGCCAGCAACGGCTCATGCAAAGTCAGGCTGTAACGGCACATGCCTGAAGAAGAGTAGGAGCAGAGCTTCTCGGGCAAGAGGCTCCTGCTCTATCCACTTTCATCAGCATTTCCAGCTGCTAAATGAACAAATAAACACTGTGAAAGTTTCTCATGAGGTAATCAAGATATTTTTCCTAGTCAGTCAAGCCTCATGATATAAAGAGCTGTCCTAACAAATTTCTCCATGGGTAAATCTAAGCAAAGTGGTGATAAGGTGAATATTTTCAAATAGGTTTGTCTAAAATATTCAGCAAAGTCAATAATAATCAAGACAACCACTAGTTTGGATGACTCCATTGGGGTATAACTACATGACTTGAAACTTTCATGTTTCAAAACATTGGCCACAACCATTTGTTCATGGTTAAAGAGAGGATAAGGAGTAGACCTGTGCTGGTTTGTGACTTAACCACTGAAAACAAGGTGTGAAAAAGGCTGAAAAAGCGGTGTGGGCACAAGGACTTGCTCCTTTATCTCCTTGAAAGAGGGTTGCTAGCTGGGAAAAGGCTGGGATCAAGGCTACAGGCAATCAGAGAAGGATGGAAACACATCTGTGGTCGAGGCATCCCCAGCCAGTTCTGGAAAGGGGATCTGAGCTGCTCGGCCTTTCTTGTTCCCTCTGGAAACACAAGCGCCAGTAGCTCAGCCACTGACTTCTTTTACATTCGGACACAGATGACATTGAGTGGCATATCTTTAACAGCTCTTGCTTTTCTAGTTAAGCATTAATGTTTAACGAGATCAGCCTGCAGTTGCTCGTTAGTGTGCAGTGCTCCAGCTAATTAATACATCACTGGAAGAACCGGCCTGCGAAAACAGAGTGAGCAAGTGCATTCCTGAGGCATTTCTCAGCCTTCAGAGAAGAGAAGGAAAAAAAAAAAAAATAAAAAAAAGGAAATATGGGCAAAGGGTTCTTCAGAGAGTGGGATTAAAGAAGAGTTGAGTCCTCAGAATGTTTGTGCAGAAATTCTCTGCTGACTTTCTATGAAGAGGCTGTCTCTCACCACACCAGCATCCTCCCAATAAAAGATGAGTATGTAGCTCGCAATGAGCAGGGCTGGAGAGGCAGCTCAAGTGTCACTAAAACACCTCAGCCCTGACAGCCACACACATTTTTCCAAGCAAGAAGAAACAAACAAAACACCTTCTCCTCCCCATCCCCGCTAATTCCTCTTGCCAGCTCACCGCCTGCAACAGGGGGTCACAGGGAGATCAGGAAAGACTTGTCAGCACTTGAGGCTATTCCACTGTGTTTGTGGGAGTTGGTACATGTTCAGCAGGCAGGCATTTTTTAAAAAAATAGTATGCATTGCTGCTGATTCTAACAAATGCAATGGGATTCCTGCAAATTTTGAATTTATTGCACATTTAGTCTTGGGAGTGTAGTAAGGAAGCAGAGAGATGGGTGAATATACCTATCACAGCTTTTTCAAGGGAAGTGTGTTACAGCTACCAACATGGAAGTGACAATTATTTGCCTGTAAATCATACTCACTTTAGGATTAAAGATCACACTTATATGTCACCCACCATCAGCAACGTTATAATTGGAGCTGCTAATACTGCTAAATTCAAAATATTTTCAGGTTGTGGGCCAGGCTCCTTAAAAACACTGAATTAGCTTTAAAATTGTACAAATTAGATCCTATTTATGTGCTTTTTGAGTTTAAGGGACATTATAATTTAAGCCTCATTACTCATTGATGCTGCTGCAGATGTTTAAAAGAAAACAAAAAAACCCAAGAAAAAAACAAAAACAAAAAACCAAGGAAAAAGCCAAACCACCAGACACCTCATATCATAACATTCTTAAAAATCACAGGAGTTGGCTATGCAAGTCCCAAAACAAAACTCAGCCCATGCAAACCACCCATCCTTCCACTCCTGAATCCAGCTGAGTGTTAAGCGGATAATGTAAGTAGGAGGTAAAAATTCAGTTGTTGATGCTTGAGCAAACTGAAATGAATCAGCAAAGTTAGGAACTTCTGCACGGCAAGAATGAAAGCTTTTTGTTGTTGCGTACCAAGTCTGCAGAGACTAAATGGAAACTGTGCTCCACCACCTTTTTCGCTACTGGGTAAATGATGGCTGATATAGAAGGACAATTTTCTACTATTGCTGGAGATGGAGTGAAGAAAATGAAGAGGAAGACAGAAGTACATTGTACAAAAGGGAACTGCTGAGAGCCATGTTTTAGTGGTAAATGGGACTCTCCAGTGAGACATGATCTTTACTTAAGCTATTCTATAAGCATCCTTTCCATAGCAGTAAATATACCAGAGGAAGAAAACCACAGATGCACAGAATGACATGGGGTTGGAAGGGACCTCTGGAGATCATCTAGTCCAACCCCCTGCCAAAGAAGAGTCACCTAGAGCTGGTTGCACAGGAACGTGTCCAGGCAGGTTTTTAACATCTCCAGAGAAGGAGACTCCACCACCTCTCTGGGCAGCCTCTTCCAGTGCTCTACCACCCTAAAGTAAAGAACTTCCTCCTCCTCATGTTTAGATGGAACTTCCTATGCTCAAGTTTGTGCTCATTACCTCTTGTCCTGTCACTGGGCACCACTGAAAAAAGACCAGCTCCATCCTCCTGACACCCACTCTGTAAATATTTATAGGTGTTGATCAGATCCCCCCTCAGTTTTCTCTTCTCCAGACTCAAAAGACCCAAATCCTTTAGTCTTTCCTCATAAGAGAGATGTTCTAGTACGTTCATCATCTTTGTAGCCCTTTGCTGTACCCTCTCCAGCAGTTCCCTGTCCTTCTTGAACTGGGGAGCCCAGAACTGGACACAGCACTCCAGATGCAGCCTCAATTCTAACAATCATTAGAAAATTCAAGAGCTGCTGCATTATTTAAGAGAAAGATCTACTTTACTTTTAGTCTTATATCTCATAGATACAATAATATATGTATGCTCACGCATAGATGCAAACTTTATTTTCAATCGCTATACAGCCTGAATTATTGGATTCTGGTATTATGATCACTAATGGACTTCTCCTGGCACCAGTCTCTCAGACCGAGAAGTTGCACTATCCCTTATTATCAGACAAGAGATCTCAGTTAGAGACAAGCTCCACAAGACTGAAGATGAATAGAGTTCAAATTCGATTTTCAGTTGCCTAGGAAAGAATTCATTTAGGCAGGGGAAAATTTGGCTAAGTCTTGGGTAGATAAGGAGAAGTTAGAATGACTATGAAAGAAATAACCGTATTTTTATTACGGAAGAATTGTAAGGGCCACTGTTCAACACATGCCACTGTACCAGGTCCTGAAAAAATGTAAGTCAAGAGAGTTGGAGGAGTTGAAAACTGGAAAAATTACTTTACTTCTAATGTTCAGTTACTAAATGTAACTTCTTTAACACCCAGGCGGTGTGTACATGGGATCAGAGACAGCACCACTCATGTTGAAACCTGAGTAATGGCAATATTGAAGTGCTGCTGTTCAGCCACTGATCACTTCTAGAATTGCTGTACCTGTCTGTAGTGCCAGTGACCCACTCTTCTGGCCATGAATCGTTAGTGAATTGCCAACAACTGTATGCGGGCCGAACAAAAAAAACCTGAAGAACTTTCATGTTATCCTATGCCCAGTTAAGAACAAAACAAACAAACCAACCAAACCAAACAAAAAAAAAAACTCAGAAAAAAACAAGTTTCACTCTCAAAAAATTCATTTAGAACCCTGCTTGATCATCGCCTGAAAACACTGGAAAAAGAAAGGAGACCTAAATGCACTTCTAGCACTACTTCACTAGGGCCCAAGACTGTGTCTGTTAACAACAAAACACACTAAGGTGAAGCCTTCACCTCCACTTATGGTCTGACATAGCAACTCACTTGCTGCCTTCCCTGTTCATTTGCTTTCTTTCCCTGATATTGCTGCCTCTGAAAAGATGTCTGGACTGCCACTGCCACTTGGGAAAAGCTCATGCCAAGAGGCAGACAAGGCAGCACCTTGGGTATTTCCCAGCACGTCATCATCACCATTCAGAGCTTCCCATCACTTTTAAGGGCTAGTGTATAATGGCATAACTGGGCATTTTAGAGATTAAAAGATGGAAAAGTAGGAATCATCTTCCCAAATGATAAAAAACAGCATAGTTTTAGTGGTGCACTGAAAATTCCTCTCCTCTGAAATGAACTTGGTGTGAGTCTGGCATTCAGGAGGGGAAGTTTCAGCTTAAACACTGCGAGTTGCCACAGTCCAAACAACCAAATCAGGGACTTATCATGGGAAGTAACAACCAACCTCAACTATAAGCAAGGTCATCAGCTCTATCTAAACACTTTCTTTGAAATATATCTGCAGGGGAATAAAAACAGGATGGCAAATGACTCAAGACTAAATACTCTGACATATCCTGCAATACCCTTTGCACTCTCTTTTTGACTCCAGGAAAAGCCAGGAAGCTGAGTAGCAGCTCCGTTTCCGTTCCCTTTTCACCTCCCCTCAAGAAGAGTGACTTTTAACCTTATTATTTATATTACCCTCGCATCTGCAATTAGGCACTGCACAAACACGCGATCGGAGGGAAATACCTGCCCCAAGGAGCCCACAGATGGGCAGAGACAGGGGAAGCATTAGACCAGGAGATAAACTGTCTGACTCCATGTCATGAGGCAGAGCTAGGCATATGGGCCATGGGCCAGCTTTCAGCTTGATGACACTAAACCCTTCCTACAGTGGCACAGGAAAGATAATCACCTGTCTCCATACTGCCAGCAGCATCTGCCTGTGGTGGCAATCACCCATCTGGCTTCCCAGGTGAGGGATGTCAAGCACAGAGCAGGTGAACACAACCCTTTGTCACATCCCTTTCTGCTAGGTTGGATGCAATTTAGAGTTGTTAGAGTTGCTTTCATAGCATCATAGAGAAGTTTGGGTTGGAAGGGACCTTAAGACTGCTGAGTTCCAACCCCCTACCATGGGCAGCAACATCTCCCACCAGACCAGGTTGCTCAAAGCCCCATCCAGCCTGGTCTTAAACACTTCCAGGCATGGGGCAACCACAGCTTCACTGGGCTACCTGGACCAGTGTCTTATGACCTTCATAGTGAAAAAATTCTTCCTAATATCTAAATTTCCCCTCTTTCAGATTTAAAGCCACAACCCTCATCTTATCACAACACTCCTTGACAAAGAGTCCCTACCCAGCTTTCTAATAGGCCCCCTTTAAGTACATGCCCTTGCTAGAGGCATCACCCCTCCCACAAAGCCCATTCTGTTGATGGTGGGCATGCTCTGCTCCATCAGTCTTACCAAGGCCAGCTGGCTCAGTAAAATAAAGACCAAATCCAACTTCAGCAGTAGCTTTAGGTTTTTAATTTTTTTTTTTTTTTTTTTTTTCACTTCCACCCTGCAGCGAGGAGTTCATACTGCACCCAAGCAGCAAACAAAAAAAAACCAAAAAAACCAACTTCAGCAGTTGCTTTTGGTTTTTTTTTTTTTTTTTTTTTTTTTTTTTCAGCTCCAGCCTTTTTTATGTCTCCTTCAATTTCTCCCTTTGTAGGCATCTGTACTGTTCTGTCATGGCCCACAAGCTGAAAAGCTTTCATCCCTCTGAAGCTAGAAAGCAGCAAGATGTTTATTTTCTTGCTCTTTTCTCAGACTTAATGAAAGCTTTTAAACACAAATGGCTGGAGATTCACACCTCACATCCAGAGTATATCTGAATTCACTAAAAGCTCTTAGGTTTCCTGTCACCCAGTGAACATAAACAAAGCCCACAAACAACCATACCTCCCCTTGGAAACGATGAAAAAACAGAAAGAGCTAAAACCAGCCTTGAAGACCTTTGGCTGACAGGTTGAATAACAAACACACGTGTGTGCACACACACACCTTGCTCGGGAGTCAGTCCCTGCACTGGAATGTGTAATACAAGCACAGCAGCTGCCTATACCACTAATCTAAGGAAAAGGTCAGAGAAAGGTATGTATCCAGCATTCACTTTGAAATACTCTATAAGGAGAATGTGGTGGGTTTTTTTTTTTTCCCTTTCTGTTGTCTTTCCCATACTTCTCCATGGCCCTTTTGCATTCATGCCACCAAGAAAAGCAAACAGGGTTGCCTCTGATATTAAAAATACAGTCCTTTGAACTGGGCTGGGTTTGGGGCTTTTTTGAACAATTAAGGAGGAGGGAAAGTATGATTTGTTTTGGACAGAGATTTGCTTAAATATTAAGCAGTGAAATGTAGTTGCAGTTCCTAGTCAGGAAGGACAGTGATGACCTCAAATGAGAAAGAAATGAACCTTTTGATGTTTTGAGGTCAAAAGCAACCTCATAATGGAATAAGGTAACAGGGAAAAAATTAGAAATCTTAATACTGCATTCAAGAAAAAATCTAGATTAGTGTTGTGCAGGGTAATCCTCTCTACTGCCTCACCCTTCAAGACAGCATTTATCAAAACCCAGGAGTATTCTCTAAAGGACACAGCCTTCTAGCAATAATGCTAGAATTCAGCTTTTCCCTTGCTTAATTTCTTTTCGAAAGTGGAAGGAAAATAGTAATCTTCATAATTCATGTATTGATAGCAAAATGCTTAACATCTCACCCCTGAGAAGAAAAGAGTAAATTCACAGGAATTACTGTGTGAATTTGCCTGCAAAGGATTCCTTCTCCACCCTTATTGTTATTATTATTTTGGTGGTAGATTATTTTTCTAATAGGATTAACATTACCCTCTTGGCTTCTGTGTAAATGGGTGAGTTCACCTTGCCATAAACTGTTTCAGCTGGAACTGAGAAAAGAGGTTTCTCAAATCCTTTAAGTTTAAAAAAAAAAAAAAGTCTCCTAACGGGTTATTCTTCCCATAAATAGAGACATTCATATTGGCATCCCTCATGAAGGGAACATTCTTGATAAAGGCCGTCCTAGATCCAGCCAGTTAAACTCCAAGGAAAAGTTCTTAGAAGAACTGAATGGGCTACAAAACTGTTACCTTGTTATAAAAAAAAAAACAAAAAACCAAAAATAACCAAACCAAACCAAAACAAAAATAAAAGACTCTTCAGGCTCAGCACTGCCAAAAACTACTCAGATGGGCTGGCTGGAGCCCCTATCACTCTCCCTTCATCATTTCTGCATGACAAACCTGTGCCCCTTCTTTTCACTCCTGTCCTATTGTTGGGGGTGATGCCTTTTGTGACCCAGCTCTACCAGGAAAAGGCTTCGTTTCAGTGCTGAGGGAAATATAGAAGAGTCCTTCAGGATGAAAGGTAAGATAGCAATTTATTCCATCAAGCTAAAGAGCAGCTCTTCCAGGAGAGGCAGGCCATTTGCATGCCATTTGGCTTCGCTGGGAGAGGTGCCTCCATTCTTCTCCCATCCCTGCCTCCTGGTCCATGAGTGAACGTGAGGCTGAAGAGAAGAGTCTACATTACACTCCAAATGCATTACTGCTCCCTGCGCATTGCTACAGGCCATCAGAATAAACCTGACAGCACTTTGAAGTCTGTAAACTGATTCCTAGGTAACTGCTTAGAGTTTCTCCCCTCCCTGTGCCCCAAACAGCTTTTCATTTGATGTTCTGGCACAGAGCTAATCTGAGAAAGGATCAGAAACTCGAAGCTATTGACAGTAGTGACAGGAGTGTCTCAGTGTGACAGCTGATTGAGCCCATCTCGCATTTCACTGACAAACTCAATTGCTCCAGTAAATTGAGTGAAAGTCAATACTGGCATCTCCTCCTTGGACCCTGGGTACGTGCCCCCTCCTCGAGCACTCCTGTGGGCCTCTCACCGATGCAACCTCTTGTAGGACCCAGCTGAGGGTCCCATCCCTGCGTGTGATGGAGAAATGGACCCACAGCTCATGCAGGCTTCAAAGGCAGCAACGCAGTCTCTGCTGACATATATCGGCAGTCTCTGTGGACATAAAGCTCAGTTACTCTTACTTCTCCCTTCACCTTTTTCCTTTTTTTTTCCCTTTTCTTTAATAGAAACATCTCCTGAAAAATCAAGTTTCATCGTAAATCCTCAGCCCAGGCTTCCACCGTAACAGCCAGCCGGTGTTGGAGGTGCAGGAGTGGTGTGTCTGCATGGCCAATTGACCCCAAACAATACCCGGGTAGCAGTGTATGTTGGGGATAAGAAAAGGAAATACAGGTCTGTTGGCTTTCTCTGGTGTAAATCAGCAATAAAAGCCAGCTGCGAGGAGCAAAATCTCATAAAGGTAGAAGAGGCGGGAGAAGAGGCTCGGGCCTGTTACAGATGGCAACCTTGTGTTGGTGGTGAGTAACCAGGCAATTAAGTCAGCGACTTAACAGGTTTTTTTCCACACTTTAATTGTGAAGCAGGGGTGTCTGTGGCTCAGGGCAAGCAAACCACAAAGCAGACTAAGCACCAGGCACTGGAACCTGAATTTGTGCAGAAAACGGTGCGGGGAGACGGGCTACATGGTGAGGAACATATGCAGGCTACTGTTTGCAAATGGAAATCAAATAGGTTGCCATTACCAATAATGAAGTGTGAGGCTGGCGTGGTTTCTGCCTCTCGGATTTCAGCACGGTTTATTTTTATAGAGGCAGCTTCCTCGTGCAAAGTGTTGGCAAACAGGCTGCTGGCAGGGAGGAAGGGAGGGGGGAGCAGGGACGACAGGGCTTCTTGGGGAGACCACAGGAGCATTTACCACCTGCTGGGATGGAACAGCAAGCAGCGGAGGTGGAGCTCCAGGAGAGAAAAGTGAAATTTCATAGAGACAAATGGTCAAGCTATTAATCTCATTGATGAGAGGAGTAAGGGAAGATGCAGGAGCAGAGGGAGGAGAAAGTAAAATGGTGCTGAGCAGGTATCAGGTGCTGAGAGCGCAAGGGTTAAAGACGACAAGCTGAAAGATAGAGCAGTGCAAATGAAATAGCAGTCTCTCTGCTGCATGAAGCCATATGAACGAGTAACTGCAACCACCTCTACCTAAATATATTCCCCTATTCCCTAATTCTTAGAGCACATCAACCTTTGCCTCCGCTCACCCTACCCAGCAAACAGCTGAGGATATAAAAGCTACATTCTCCTTCCTGCCTTGAAAGAAATGAACTTAAACATTACAACACCTCCACCCCAGCGTCACGCTCTGATGCCAGGATCAACGCATAGACAAGCTGCCTGCCCTGCTCCCACTGCTGCTCCCTGGCAGCTCAACACCTCGGAGCTGAAGCATGCTGCAGGCTTCCCTCCCTCCCAGCTCTGGGTGGACACGTGTGCTCCCAACCAGATGACCTCATCTGGACCGGATTGAGCCTTCCAAGTCAAAATAAATACAGCGCATTGGAACTGGCAGTGATTTTCAAAGGTTTAAGTTGAGTCCCTCTCAATTTTCACTCAGCACTTTATGCATTTTGTCTGCTGCAAAATGGGAGCATTTTATATTCCCAGCTCCGATACATATTTTATGAACCTTCAGAAAAGCTGCCTCCTATGCAGCTAATATTCTGGTTCCACAGTTAACTGGTTAAAACACGTATTAATAGATTGGGCATGGAAAAAAAAAGAAGAACAAGGGAAAAAAAAAAGGTAGGTGAGAAACACCGGGGGAAGAAAAATAGCAGCAATGTTTGGAATGGCTCTGCAGCCAAGACATCAAACCTGGTCTTTTTAATGGGACCACCCAAGTGAGCAAGACCTTAAGCTCTTATTCACGTGTGCTATGTTCACTGCAGTGTAATTCAAAGTCCAGAGGGGAGTTAGAAAAAGTAATAGTGGGTTTTAATAAGGGTTTAGCAGATGAGAGAAAGTAGGGGGCTCCCACCAAAGTTCGTTCCCAAACTTGCCAGCAGCATATCACATGGTCTCAAGTCCAGTTCAATAAACACGAGAGCAGGGAGATGGTCCTGCTGGAACAAGCTGCCACTGCCTGGATTTGCCAGAAGTCAACTGTTGTTTATCAGCTTCGCCTGAATATACTATTGTGGGATTTTTCTGGAGGTGAAAAAAACCCAAACCAACAAACCCCAACTTCTCTTCTGCAGGCAGCTTAACAGACAGCATTTGAGTTTGTGGTAATTTCTCCAAAAAGCAGTCTATATGGGAAGAGTTCCTCATTTCAAAGTCATTAGTTAATTCACAAATCCTTTTTGTGTTATGAATAGTTCATATGGCTCGGTTGAGTCAGGTCTGAAGTTCATTTCTAGGTCATAATCAGAAATATTGCCACTGAGGAAACAGTATTTATGGTGATGTAGTGCCAGGGTAAGACAAACGATGAAGTTATAAAGCAAAGAGAAGTTTAGAAAGCCACTTAAAATAGAACTCAGTGGAGATATAACAGATCACCCAACAATGACAAAGCTGGGTCCTTAGACTACTGTCCCTATTGCTTTCTCTAGCCTAGCTGAAACAACCACATCAGTAAAAAGCCTGTTGTTAGACTTAGACATCTTCAAGGACAGAGGTATGGTCACGTGCTGGATTGGCTGTATCAGTATCCTTTCTCTCTGGGATTACACTGTTTGTATCCTAGCCTCTAGGAAAGAAGATGATTGATGTACAACAGCAGAGGAGAGAGGAGGGGGACAAACGGGAAGGGGAGAAGACAGCAAAATCTGGTGCCCGACATGAAATGTTTAAGACCTAAACTTCTGTGGGGATATGATCCTACCCTGCAGCATTGTTATTTTTTTGCAACAAAATTCAAAAGAAGGAATTTTCCTGGTGTCACTGCAGGCCACAGAGGATAAATCCAAATGACAGGGCTTAAGTCATGAATATGGGGAATTAGAGATGAGAAGTAAAGCAGCTTATATAATGACTCTCCCATTTGCTCTTTGGAATACAAGCTTCAGTATTGATTTTGAAATGCCTTGTTTTCATCCTAGCAGCTTCTCGAAAATGAAGCTTGAGAGTTTCTTCGCCTTGCAACCTCTTCAGCATGATTTGATAATGATAAAAAGAGAATATAAAAGCTTTTGCAGGCTGTTATTCACCAGGAATCATTCCCTTGTTTTCTAAGTACAACCACTGACCTCTAGGGAGGACGTTGAGAGAACGATTTCAATTGACTTCCTTCTGAAGACAGCTGTGGTTGAACTCAGTGCCTCCGTTCCCAACACAGTCAGTGGAGGGAGGTACAGATACCTCAACAACACATCAATTAGTCAGTTTTCTAAAGTCAAACAGTAACAGGGCTCTGCAAAAAGCCTACAACAACACCAGTGAACACAAAGTTCATGGAAAGTGGCTAGCATCTCCTTGTCATCCTGTTTACATGGGTACTCAGGCAGCCTCAGGACACTTACCCAAGTCTTGACCTGTAATGTCTATAGACAACACAAGTATTCATAGCCAAACGGAAACTTTTGCACCACCTCATCATCACATGTTTTCCCATGCCTACAATGTGACAAGGTAAAAGACCAAGCAGTCCAGAGCATATTGAGAAGGCCACGGAGTTGGGAAAGTTAATTTTATCATCTTTTCTGACCCCATCTTCAGGGTAAGGTAATCACATTTCCCACTCAGCTGCAAAATGTTTTGAGCTCAACTACCAAAATAGTTATGATGGGCATCTGTGGTGGGGAAAAACACAAGGCCTCATCCCTCATAGCTTTTTTCTGATTTGCTCAGTCTCAGTGTTATGCAGGTAGAGTTTAAGCTGTTCCAACAATGGAGTGTAACAACTAACTGGGCAAGTAACTCACATCCTAGAAGAGGTAAGACTAAAAAGGAAAACTAAGGTGAAATAACTTGGCTAAGTTTGTAGAATAGATCAGCATTGAAAAATGAGAGCTGATTTCCCAGCTGCCTACAACAATACTTAGCTGTTAGACTGATCCTGCTGCCCTCCAAAAAAGGAGCTTCACTACCCAAGGAAGGACAGTGAGGCTTCCTGTGGTTTTTCATTTTCCTCTCCATATTTTTTCTCAACAAAAGAAAAGCTATTAATATTCAATCATTCCTGCATGTAGGAAGCAGTTGCTAAAATGCTCTAAACAGCCTCCAGTTGTAGACTACATTGATGACACTTAAAATGTGCCCATGAGCCATAGTAGAATGATCCCATTACAGCAGTGCCTTAGTAATGTTGTGTTAGTTAAGGTTATGTTGTCTGGTTTTGAGGGTGTATAAACCAGTTGTGAATATATTCTCCAGGCTGGAACCAGTTGTACAGGGGATTTACTCCTCCAGCAAATCATATGGCTATTTCTTTAATTTTTTTCCTATTTTAGATCAGATTTTTGTCTTGTTCTTTTTAAGATACAACATCAAAAGGAATGAAACATCCCTCTGTCAGGATGCTAGTAGGAACCCTGCTATATTTCAAGGTGGTGTTAACCTACCTCATGCAAGGTCTATACCACCTAGAGTCCAAGTACTCCCCAGTCCTTAACATGAAGGATATCTGTGCCACTTCCACTGCTTTATGAAGAGAGCTGAGGTCTTGCGGGAGTTAAATCACTCGTCTGGTTGTGTAGAAACCTGTAGCAGACTGAGGGATTGAAGCAGCATTTCTGAAGGGTGAGCTGACTCCATGATCACTGAACTACTTCTCCTTCTACCTGCTATAAAGACTTTCAAACTATAGGTTGATTTATTTCTCCCCTGCACAAGGGCTTTTTTTTTCTCCTTCTACAAAGACCAATTTGGTTATAGTTTTATTAGACAGAGCTTTCTGAGTGGTTTCCAGGAAGTAATGTTTTAAAAACTGATTTTGACCTATATA
This sequence comes from Calidris pugnax, assembly GCF_001431845.1. NCBI lineage: Eukaryota > Metazoa > Chordata > Aves > Charadriiformes > Scolopacidae > Calidris > Calidris pugnax. Next base: position 4,773,778 of record NW_015090911.1, on the reverse strand, counting down.
AGGAAAATTTAAACTCAAGGTACACGTGTGTCTTAGGCTGCTACTCTCTCTTACCAAACCAGACTTGTATGCATGAACAAGAAACCCACAGAGTGGGATATAAGAAATTTTAAAAGGATATAAGGAACAAAAGACTGTTTAGGTGGAGCAACGCAAAAACAGTCCTATCAGCATGGCCAACCCAACAGCAGAACAGACTCCCATGAGAAAATCAGGAAGACTCATTGCCTGAGCTGCTGGAAAATTCAACTGAATACATTTTCCATGAATAACCGATGTCATGACTGAGTATTTGCTGAAATGTGGAACAACCATATTGGGTACAATTCCAGACAGATGACCTGCTGAGATTCAGGACCTGAATTTCATCTTGCCTTGACACTGACTCTGGTACAATGTGAGTAAAAGGAGGGTGCAAACTGCCACCATTCTGCTTGGGTAGCATTTTGCACCCATGCCGAGATAAGCGTGAAGAGCTCCACACAGTTGCAAGCACAACACCCCAACCAATGAGCAGGTCCTTCTCTCCATCTGTCATCCTCCACAAAGCCTTTGCACTTTCTTTGCACCTCACAGCTCTCAGAAGCTCTGAGCAGGCCGTTCAGTTTGCAGGAACCTCAGAGGAGATGGGATCTGCATTCATGTGGCAGCTGCCATCTAAAAGGTGGCTGATTGATACTGACCCTGCCATGGTGTCTTCTCATGCTGGCATCTGCTAAGGAGAAATGGGAACAAAACAGAGTGGGAAAGACAGCAAATGCAGCCAGAATGCCAGAGAGTGGTGGGGAAAGATGGAGTTTACTATATCATAATCAAATGGCCAAGTTCAAATCTTCACCTATGCCTTTTCCTCATTCACCTGCATGTTGTCCCTGCCCTGGCTGAGTCTCCTCACAGCAGGTAAGCTGCTAACACAGAAGGCATGGGATTGCTTGGAGCAGCTGAGCAGTGCAGCTTCTCTCTTCTGACTTTTTCCCTTTCCACCCATATAGAAAATCAGTGAAAACAAAATAGTTATTAATGCTCCCTGGGATTGCAGAGCCTGAAACTACATGAGACAGCATTTTCTTTGGCTGCTTTATTTCTCTTTTAGCATGCTGCTGCATGTTTGCCTTTGAGGAGTATAAATGACCCTTTCAAATTCAGGATTTGAGGCTGACAATGACAACTGATAACACTAATTTTTTTCATGTGTGAAGCACTTTTCATTCAGAGGGCTCTCAAATTGCTTTTCAAAACTGTACGGCTTCCCTTCCCTTCATCCACCACCAAAACGAACCTACCTCCGAGGTGGAACAAAGGACCCATGAATGCAAGGTGGCAGTACACAGCAATTTAGGGCAGGAAGGGAAGAATAATGTGTTCCACTGAAGGTGGAGGGTCAAGTCAAGTTGGCAGAATACATTTCCTGAATGAGAGCCTCGACAAAACATCATCACCAGGACTCGCATGCTCCAACTCAGAAGGGAAAGTGCCATGGGATCATCACTCACTAGAAAAGGTCAGAGCCCTAAGTTCTACATCTCTAACAGGGGCAGGGCACCATGCTAAAGCATACATTCAGAACTGCCTCAAGAGAAAAAAAAAAAAAAGGCAATTTGCTCTGTGCCATTTCTGAAGCCTTTCCTGCTAAAAGGCCACTATGAGTTTTTTTGGTCCCTGCTTTCCTGTAGGAGGGAAAAACTCTATTGAACTCAGTCTACTCTGTGCTACATTTTACAGGAAGCCCAACCCATTTTGAAATTACTATGAACTGTGAGAGGAGATCACAAGGTGGGAAACTCTTGAAGTGACAACAAGACTATTCATAAAATGAGTGAGAAAAGGAAATAGGTGATTATGAAAGGTCATTAGAAATGTCAACTTACCAATGGCATTGTATGAAGGGAGGTGTAGCCCACTGCAACACGAACCTATTACCGCTGAACTTGCAAAGGACACCCATAACCTCAACCTCTTTTGTTTGAAGGCTTGCATATAGGAAGTTTCTTTCATATCATCCCTGCAAAGCTTACATAAATCCAAGAATGGGGACTTACCCATCCAACTTCCATTTCACAACTGCTTCAATTCTGCACAACAGATGAATGAAACTAAAAAACATTCCCAGCCACCAGGAACATAGATGCGTAGCACTAGATTCAGCAATTAACAAAGCACAACTGCTGTGTGAAGGTCCAAAAAGAAGGCAACTAGTGAGCACCTCATTGAGCACCTCTTGTCTCCAATCATATGTCATTGAGGGGAAGAGATTTCCAGCGTTTAAAAAGTTTGCTGATATTAAATTTTCCACAACATTTTGGTTCACCAAGTGGAACTGTTTTCCCCCTGCTCCACCAGGAGCAAGAAAATTGTAGTTGGAAAGACAATGGTGGCCCACCTTGCTGAGACCAACACTCATATTATGGGGGGGGGGGGAACCAGTCTCATCTGGCAGCAGGAACAAGATGCAGAATTACTATATGAGTGAGTATTTTGGAAAGTAAAAGATTAATTGGTGTGATAAATGTAATGACAGAGCTACAAAGTTTGCTTTTATTAGGTGCCAGTGCCAAAAAGGATGTGTTTAATCAGTGGTGCTGCATGTAAGAGTTCCCTGAGATCTAAAGGACTGTATGATCTAAGACAGTTTCTTGTAGTCCCATTTTCGTTGTATGATCACCTAACCTACTTTATTCAATGAACAAAATATTTTTAAGGGTGTTTTACTGCCCAGAAACCTCAGACACTTAAAAGCCCCCCTGCTTGTATTTTACTTCTTGTTTTAGCTTTTTAGAGTGTGTGCAGAATCCAATGAGTTTTCAAGTAGACATTCAAACTCTGCCATGAACTAGGAAGGAGGAGATGGTGGACAATATACCTTCACTCCCGCAATTCTGTCCAATTCCACCTGTGTATTTCCAATGCTTTTATTTATTTTTATTACTCTTCTTTTAGCAGAGAGGAATATTAACCATGAGGGTGTGCTCCAGACTTGCTCAGATGGAGTGCGGGAGCCTTTTCACTCCCTCATTTTGTGCTTCAGTGCATTTCTTGCTGACACGTGCTGAAGAATGCAAGGGAAAGCCAGCAAAGCTAAGGCAGAGTCTCCAAAACCTGGTCTCAGCCTTCTGCTACACCCTCAACAGATATTGCAGCACTGGCTGCCAAAGAAACTTAGCTCTGACACAGTTCAGGCCATGCCAGTTAGCTATTTAAAGAGGTGGGTTTATTTATATACTTTTTACCCTCCTTCTCTCCCCTCTAAATTCTCTCCCTTCTGTTTTTTAAGATGGGAAATTACCAGTAGCCCTGAGCATGTAAAATTTGACAGCGGTTTACCAGATAATTTGTATTGGGCCCTTTGTCTTTGCTGGTACTTTTATTCTTCAATAAATTCCTTCAACCATTAAACACTGTTACTCCCACAACAACTTTGGCAGAGATCAAAAGAGTGTAGCAGGTTTGCTCCAAGTTTCTACTGCTGCCCTCCAGGTATCAAAGAGATAGATGGAGACAAAAGACGTTTTTCTTTCCTTTGCTCTCAGGTTTTGTCCTGGATTCCCATACAGTCAATGAAAACATTTTAAAATGTAATTAAGGTGGATTTTGGGAGGTGGGGAGATTGGTTGCAATCCAGTACTTAAGTCATTGTGTTTTTTCTGAAATAATTATGACATCCATTGATAGCACTGCCTCACCTTCTTAAAAAGGACCTGTACTGCTAGGAAAAAAAGAATAATTATGGATTAGACTACTGTCTACTGTCAGATGATCTCTGGTGACACAAGTGATATGGACACGTATTTTGGTAGATACATATATATACAGGCTTGCAATTCCTGATTTCCAGTGACTTTGAAAGAGAGGATAGACACCTTACATTTTTGCATGTGAGGTGAACAGGGCTGTATGTCTGGCCTCAACAGTGCAGTGTTTGTTTAAGGAACCCAGAAATCCTCAAAAAGGTAGTTGTTTTGATGTCTACTTGGGACAACTGAAGTCCCAGAAAGCTAAGCCCATCTGTAGTCTCTTCAGCTGTTGACACTTGCTACAATCTCTAGATTAGACCTTAAAATCTTATCTTTGCAAAGAGTGCACATGCATTGGTTATACGGGGATCTACCTAAATTTAAAAAAGAAAATCAAGCAGACAAATAAAAAAGCTTCTGAGAGATGATGTCATCCCTAACACTGAATTCAACCTTTGGAAACAGATGAACTCTCAAGAGGTTTCAGGAAAAAGGAGGACACTCAGATGAGGCCGAAGAAGACCACGGGGGAAGCTGCCTATTTCAATTCTGGAACGTGGGCCATGTGCGTCTATTTTTAATTTTGAACCAAGTTCCTCTGTCTCTTGCCAGAGGTCCTGAGCCCTTTGTCGGTGCAACGAGAGCAGTGGCTGAGCCATTCCCTAATAGCTACTGCTTCTTAATAAAGAGCAGCACTTAGGCAAGGGATGAGGTTACTGTTGGAGGGGTCATGATTAATAATGATTAATCTGATCCTTGCCAACATGAACTGGATCCACCATTCACTAAATAATTACTCTGCAGCATGGATACCATTTCCAGAGAAGGCATACCTTTGTCATATTAAGACCAAAAACAAACACACAGAAGGACAGGAGGATCTAACTTCTCAGTAACACTTGAGCATCCACAAGCCACCAGAAAAGTTAAGTAAAGAGAAAAAAAGAAAAAAATTAAAGAGCAGTTAAATATTGATGAGCTGCCTACCTTTTAGGAGAAGCAATGGAAAACAAATAAAACTAAACCCTGAAAAGGCAGATCTGCATGTGCTGGGAATATGGAGCACTTTGCTCCTACTTTTTCTCAACCTTATCCATACCTCTAATATGCACATTATTTGTCCACCCACAATTTTTTGCCCTGTTTTCAAATGACATTTTTCTTTCCTCAGAAAGTATACAATTGAAATCACTCCCCGGGAACCATCTTTCCTGCTTTATGTTAACATATTACTTAGCACAAGGAAGTCCCAGTCCAGGGTTGCTTTTCTTATGCAACAGCACACCTCAAGCAATAACTAACAGTACAATAATTTATGGGGAGGCATAAATTACTGGGAAACTAATAACCAGTCTGAAGAGCATATATGAGCCTTACAATTACAGTAAGATGTTTGTGGTGCAGAGAGTTGGTTCTGGGCCTTGGAGCATGGATGAATTTCATTCCCACAAAGCACACAAACAAGTAGGAATGGTGCCAATGGCAGGCAAGGACACGGAGGTTTTCCTGCCAAGAGGTGACCTTGTTTTGGGACTTTTGTCAGTAATCCTGTTTCACTGACCCAAAGCTCCATCATGACCATCCATGGAAGATGGGACTCTAGTTCTTCAGTGCTCTCAGCTGTATTCCCTTCAAGGTTTTCAAAGCTTTTGTGGGATTCATATTTCATTGTTTGGCCTTCCGCCTGATTTTGTAGGGTTTGATTTGGGTTGGACAATGTAGACCTCCAGTCCCTCTCGGGTGCTGGTGCAAATCCAACATGAAGGCTGGGTTCCTTGTGACTGTTGTGAAATCCCAGACCCATGTGAGTCTGTTTGGACTTCTGCCCTCAACTGTGATGGGACCGGGATTTACACACTGATGACTTGCACCGTGGAAAGTACCACGCAGATAGGTGTCTTTGAATGCCATACTCAGACAAGCAGATCTCAGGTCAGGGAGGTTAAGGTGTCTTCTCTTCTGGAGGCATATTGGAGAAATGCCAATAAATTAAATCCCCAGCAATGGGGTCATGATTTGGTTCAACTGGGGATTTTCACTGGTGAGGCACTGTGCCTAGGAGTCTTCGCATCTTTCCAAATTGATTTGAAAGAATTAAAAAAAAAAAACAACAAACCAACAATTTTGCAAAGCACCACCTTTCTGAAAAAATTAAACCAAAAAGTAGCTGTTTAGTCCCAAACATTTAAATAGCTAATGATAAAAAACCCACATATTTATTTGTGTGTATATTTATGCAAATGAAAACTAAGTTGCATTTCACTCAACTTTACAGAGGCATCACAGGAAAAACACAAAGCAAGACTGAAAAAAAAAGAAAGAAGAAATCCCCAACAACAATAATGAAGGTAAATCTTTAAAATCTGAGACAGGGTGTGGGAGGAGGGGGTAACTCTGCAAACAAAAATAAATGCAATGCAGTGTTTTTCCCCTTCACAAAGTGAAACAAGCTGTTCCTAAAATAATGCTTCCTTGGTTTTCTGGCAATTAGTGTCCTGAAGGATTAGTTTACAATTGTCGGCAAGTGTTTGCCTTTCCCAGCCGATGTCACCATAGAAGTCTGTGTTTATCTACAAGGCCCAGGGGATAATTTATAAGCTGAGCTGAGATCCTGCATTCACAGACAAATGTTCCACACTACCACCCACCCTCCTGTACTAGTTTCCTCCCCATCTACCTCCTGTCCCTGAAATACTAACAGGACTCTGCCAGGGGCACGACGAATGAGCTTTACAGCCTCTGGATCAAGCACTTGCCCAATAGTCTATGCTAATCCAGCAAAAAAAGGATTATTGAGACAGTCAACATATCACTAGACATCAAAAATTTCAAAAAGTTACTGAACGCAAAGACTAATTTATCACTGTTGTAGAAAACATTAAAGAGAATGGATTTTTTTCCCCTCCAATAAACAATTACTTATATCTGTAATTCAAGTATTGCCATCAATGAGTTTTAGGTCCAACACTCAGGGTTTGTTAGAGATGGTGTTTTGTAAAGCCTCTCTGCAATTAAGATGTTCCTGTTTCATTTTTATTCTCTACTAGAAGCAGTCTGACCCTGCTCCAGTCCCATTGTAAATCAAGAGTGATTCAACCAGACTATATCAAAATACAAAAGACTATCATTGATAAAAGTGTTTCATTTCTAAATTAATTTTCTCCTGATGTGTTAGAACCTCAACATGAGAAAATTAAGCTTGTATTTGAGAGAACGGGAAGCTATTCTTCAAAGGAAAGTAATATGAATCCTTGTCTTGATGGTGAACTGATAGTATAGATCATGACAATGAATTTGTAATTTTGAAAATACTAATTAAAGAGAAAAAAAACCCAACGTCAATAAAAGGCTCAATCCCACAAAGTATTTATAAGTGTGGCCAGTGTTTCTTATAACAGAGCCCACCATAGGATACATAGATCTGTTTTCAGATCTTCTCAGACATTAACAAAACAAGGCTCAGATGTTGTTATTTGGCTCAATGTTGTTATTAATTAGAGCTGACGAACACACATGTTAAAAATGAAAACTACTTTTCCTCCTGAGGAGTCATATTTTTTTGATCAGTAAATTATAGGGAGTTCCTGGATCTTTGCGGACACTGAATCTGTTTCAGGTCTATGCCTGGTAACGGGTTGTTCACAAGGTATGTTAGAGAGCAAAGTTATTTGATATTTGAGATCAATTGCTTCACTCTACCACATTTAACATTTGATGACCCAATATTTATAAACTGGTTTTATTAAAATCAAAATTTATCTCATCTTTGGAATGAATGATCTCTGGATTCAAACTTCTCTTTAGCTACAAAGCCAGATGGTAATAATAACTGACAATTTCGACAGGGACAAATTCGGCTAATCTGAATAAGTGCAAAATAGTAGGAGGTAGGAAGAGACCACCAGCTGGCTGTCGTTCAGAGCACAGTCCACCCTGCTTGCAATTACTGAACCCAACAAGTGGTCTCACTGACGTCAATTTGACCAATTTTAGAATAAGGGACCATTCATTCCAAGTAATGAATATTGAAACCTGACCATCGGTTTGTGAACACGTTTTTACTTGTCTGTCATGAGGAACCTCAAAAAAAAATGTTCTTGTGGTGGTGTCACTTCAGAACAAGAGCATGCAATGAACAGCATGTTTCCCTGTAAATATTGCCCAGCCAGCCAGCTGCAGTATAAGACCAGAGGTTGCATGCATTTTGCCAGCAAGGAAGTGCAATATTCTTTAAGAAAGGCATTGCCTGGAGTGGATTTTTATAAAGAAGCAGAATTCATGAATAAACCAGATGGGAATAAGGCAGGCTAGGGCATTGACAGCTTCTAGTGCAATGAATCCCTGATCTTGCTTGAGGGTTTTTCTACCAAAAGCAAATACAAAAACATTAACATTGTATCATTGTCAGCCACACCAAGGACTCAAAGACTCTATTTGTGCCCAGGAACCCTCATATGCTACAGCATAGTTCAAATCAATCAGATGTTAACACATTATTTCCACTAGTTGAAGTACATATTGACTGACCTGATCTGAGTCTTTCACTTGAGCACTTTTCCCTTTTCTGCAACCACAACTCATGAGTAGTTTTGCATCTCCAATGACTTTTCCCTACAAGAAATAAGGCAAGAAAAAGCATCAGCACAATCCAAACCACTGAAGATCAATAGGCTTGTATTTATGACCAGAAACAATAACAGAAAGGGCATTAGGGAACCCCGTGGACTCATTCTGCATTGCTGGGAGATACCCTTCCACAGAGAGGTAGCTCTCAAGCTGACAAGGAGAATTCCCCAAAGACCAATATCACAGCATCAGGGATGTCACATAGTGGCAGAAGGAAAGCAAGGTGTGTAGAAAAACAGTGGGAATAAGAGCAAGCCAAGCTGCAAAGGAACAGGTTATTTTGACACAGTGTTTTCATACAATGCACAAACAGGAATTAATCTATCATGCTCAGAGAGTACAATTTCTGAACTGGAGTGACTTCAGGTAAAGCTCATACACCAACATTTCTGTTCACCTTTACCACGTTAATGCTTACTTGCTTCTGGTGCAGCTAGATTTGATGAAATAAAGTCTACAGGTGTGACTTGCCCTCTTTAGGGCAACCAGTCCATATAACCACTGACAAGTCCTTGCCAGTAATTCAACAGCCCACCAACACTGCTGGTGCAGACCCTGCAACGTCGATAACACGCTGAGGCCAACGGAGATTTACAAAGAAACAGGGTCCCCTCACCCTCCTTTTGCCTAGAACCTGGGAAATAAGCTGAGCTCAAGCACCTTCTTTTCTTTGACAGCCCAACAGACTGACTGGGTATATGCTGAATGGCAAGGTCCCTCATCCTAACAGAGTTCTTTTCTGGGAACTATTTGAGTCACTTTGGTTCTTCACCGAAGCATTTTTGGAGTTTATCAGACCTGGGTGTCTTGATAAATCACTATTGCAGAAAGAGGATGGGATTCCAGGGTTGGTCTAACTGCACAGTTACACAACCAAATGTCCCCACAAGCTCATTGCAACTACTTGCTTTCCTGCAGACACACATGCACAAAGAACATTTTTTCAGATTTTGCTGTCTGAAGCTGAAAAATAAACATTCTCAGCATCTGCTGAGAAACAGAGGGAGAATCTGCTTGCATGCAGCCGTGGAGAGTCATGAGATTTCAGCTGGATGAATTTATATGGAAAAGGAGACCTCAACATTAAAGCAGTTAATGAGTTTAGCCAAGTGGAAGTGCTCTGCCCTAAATGATGAGGAAGGGAAAGGGCACGATTAAAAGGAATTGCAGCTATTGCTCAGTGTCAGGGCACAGCAGAGAGATGACCCTTGGTGGCAGGAATTACAAACAGGCAGATAAACTTCTGGTCACCTCGGGTGAGCCTGCAACCTGCCAGGTGTGGTAAGGTCTCTTACTTGGTGACCCCAGCATCTCACAAGTACCAGCAAGGTCAGATAATGTGCAAAAATTATCTTTTCTCCTCTTTCCAAAAGAAACACTGGGAGAAAAAAAAAAGTCACTGAAAAGGCTGTACCTGCACTTGATAACTAAGCAAAACGTGCAGTGTTTGGGCTGCTGATTGCAACCCATAAAACTTCAAGTATTTCAGGGGACTACTTCCTTCTGGCATCCTCTGTCCATGACTCTCATCTATCAAAGGTATTTTGCTCTTGCCCTGTTACTACAGTTCTTCAGCAATTAGTCTGTAATCTCTTAAATTCAAAAACATTCCCCAGAAAGAAAATTTAAAGCAAATGTATTAAATTATTATGCTAGAGATAGGAAACTGAGGCACAGGGAGAGACTTGTCTGTCTAACCAAAAAAGATTTTCTAGACATTCCACAGTTTATGAGACAAGACAGATATACAAAAGGAACTAAGGGAGACCCATACTTCCTAACAAGCAGCTGGTGGACAGGCATGATTCCTTAGGGTACCTATAGCTGCAACATATACATGTGTTTAAGAAACTGGATCCATACATGAGTTGCTAAAAACCTCCCATTTTTAGACCCTTCTCTGTCTTCTAGGATACACCGTCTTGCACCTTGAGCTCCTGGAAAACCACAACCATGTTCTCCTGTCCAGCTGGAAGTATCAGCTTTTTTTAACAGAGAGAAATTAGAAGATGTTGCCCACAATCACCTGGACGATGAAGAGCAAAGGGGAAATATGAATCCAAAACCTGATAGTTTTTCTTTTTCCCTGACAGCATGAGAATACAGAGGCTCTTCCATTTCCAAAAATCCCATCTCCTTTTCCAACCACAGATTCACATCTCCTAATGTGCATCGCCTAAATTAGCTACTACCTCCACCTTTTTTTAGGAAAGCCTATTATGAGCAGATGCTCAATTTGGGGATAGGTGTCTAACATTAGGCAGCTAAGTTGAGACAAAAAAAAAAAAAAAAAGCATATGGACAACATTTGCAGCCAGTCGCAACTCCGTTTAAGAGCAGATGGAGGCCTTGTCATTCAGGGGTTTCCTCGTGTACACCAGGCAGTTCAGTGGGGATAGGGAAAGGGGCTTCTGTTTGGATGCTTCTGTCTGGAACCAGATTAGAAGAAAGCACGCTTTTCCACAGCACACGCCTTGTGTTACATTAAACATGCATATGTAGCTTCAGCTTTTATTCAGTGATCTGAAACAGAGCCCTCCAGGGTGCTAAGGGTCAGTGAGTTTTTGTTTGTTTATCTGTATGTTATTTTACAGTTTCTAATGCCCAAGGAGTTTGTTAAGAAATTAAAACACCTCGCTGAGGCTGTCCTGTTGTGGTTGTTGCTTCCTAATATATCCCTCTCTCCTTCGACCAGCAGTGCTTGATGCTTGCAGGGGAGGGAGAGAAGAACACAACAAAGAGAGGAGCCTTGTCTCACAGCGTACTGCAGACATTCAGACTTAATTTATGGAGCATCATTTCTGTGTTTCATGGCCTTTAAATAACAAGACTGGGGAGGACCACAGTGATCTTGAAATCCACAGATGTATTGCTACTAAATGATCCTGTGCTGCCTGCTCTTGAGGCAATGCTCTGGTCTAGAAGCAGGTAGGCACAAGGATTTCCCATGGAGGAGCTCACTTTGCCTTCTGCTGGCTCACACCTATCATCAGATGTCCCCCTTCCCAAGGCAAATGTCCAGAAGGCTTCTCAGCAAGCAATGAAGAGCAAAGTACACCAGTTCATTATCTGACTTCGTATAAGAAGTCCCACTGGCCTCACCCTCTTCCCTGCACTGTGGCCTCCAGCAGTTGGCCAGAGTTTGCAGAAAAAGAAGAAAAATAATAAGTAATAATAACAGGCTTAATTATCTTGGCTGCATGGGTGACAGGAGTCGATCAGTCACCAGTTGCAACAGCCTGTGGTCGAGAAACACCAAACTACGTCACCCAGAAGTCAAATGAGGGCTGGTCACAACTCACTTCATGCCAGCAGCTCTGGGGAGAGGCATGGGGGCACACAGAGCAGGCCCTGGTAGGCTGTGGTGACATCTGATGCTTCCACATCGCTTAGAGGGGTCCTGTAAGGAGCTGCCAGCCCTGTTTAAAGGAGTCAGACGGAATGCACATGGCACCACCAGGCCTCTGTGGAGCTGCCAGGCTCCGTGCTCTGGAAGAGCTGGCTGTGATTAACTGGAGGATCCCATCTTCCTCCCTCTCTCCCAAGTCTGTGGCTGGAAAGATCACCTTGAGGGTTGGGCTTGACTTTGCAGTGCTGTGCCATATGCCTTGTAGCCACCAGCAGGTCCAGCTGGGCTCTGACCTGTTTGGTTCTCATCAGCCTTCCTTGGTTTTGAGCAGCAGCCATTGTAAATACTGGCAGTAGCCTCGCCCCCAAGGAGCTGGCGCAACCCATCTCCACTTGGCCCCTGGAAAGTCTCACTGGCCAAACCTGGCTCTGGCTTTTGGCTGTTCATGCTCACTCCATCTCTCCTGCCTTGCAATACCCTCAAAATGTGCCCCGCCAACAGATGAAAATGTGAGGTGGAGAAAAGATTGGCCTTGGCCCGTGGCAACCTGGGGAAGACCACAGCTTCCAGCGTGGCCTTTCCAAAGCTTTTATCAGCATTTCAGCTGCTGGAGCAGTCTGGCTCTTCACAGAGAAGTACTTTTCCAGAAGAGCTTTGTGAAGCTGAGCTGAGTGACACTTCGCAGCCTCTTCTCTCTTCTTCCACTCCTGTCTTACACCACCAAAATAGCTCTCCAGCATGATACCCACGTAAACGCAGCCATCATGCCTGCTTGAGAATGTCGAGTGTGTAGGGAGGCAACGCTGTCCTTCTCTGACTCCTTCTCCATCCACCCAAACATCCCAACATTTCCAGGACTGGAGAGCCCATTTGCAGCCCCCTCCCATGACAGCCTGCAGCAGGCAGCCTGTGCAAGTCAGCCTGCTCTCCTGCCACTGAGCTTAATAGTTACATTTAAATTAAAATCATTACTGTTTTTTACTATGTTGAGCTACTTAGTAACAAGCCAAGAGGAACACGGTGCTTTTATTATTTATTTTTTTTCCCTAGGGCCATAGTTCATTTTTTAACCGAGAAGAAAACATGTGTACTGCACTGCAACAGTGAACCCTAAAAAAAAAGAAATCCCCACGGGTGCATAAGTGACATTGAGAAGAACAACATATTCAGTGTTTATGTTTGTTACACTGTTCTGTTAGGGTGATCCACGCATCTTGAAGAAGTGGTGCCCAAGTGCCTACAGTGGTAGAGTGGGAGAGGAGAAGGGGGGAAATGAAGGAAAACGAGAACTGAATCCAAGGTGGAGGCAAGCGGCAGTACAACAGACAGCTGGTGTTTGGGTGGTGGTAAATCACCCTGAAATGAGCCTCTTCCCTCAGCTCAATGAGGCCTAAACAACAAAGGAAGGCACAGCTTGCAGCCGGACAGCCTGCTAGCCAACCACAGACACACATGACAGCTTCATTCAGGAGCCCGGAGTCAATACAAAAGCTTCGAAATCAATCCGACATCCTGCGACCTCAAACAATGCGCCAAATCTTCTCAGAATTGGAGCCCCAAATGAGGGGGAGCAGCATTCAAGGGAGATCAAACCACAGGGCTGGCATTGAAAGGGACTAAAAAGGAGAAGAATGTTCCCAGTTTATTAATGGCAAGGTCTGGCCGGCTGCATCCCAGCCGCCATAGGTTACGTTCATTAAAGGGCAGCGCTTTGCACGTATTATGCAGAGCGCCCGGAGAGTATGTGTGCGTGCGTGTGTGCGTGAGAGTGCCCCTCACTTGCAAGAGATCAGGATGTGCCTTTCTGCTTAGCACTGTTGTCTCCACCAGAAATTCCTCCTGTGTGAACCGCAAACGGGTTTTTTTCCCACTTGAGGGGCTCTATGGGCACAGACGCGCGCACGCCCTTGCACATACGCACACTCTCTCTCATCCCTGAGCCTGAAAAGCATAAAAGAACTCAGACAGACTCTTTCCAAGGGAAAAAAAGAAAAAAAAAAAAAAAAAAAAAAAAAGCCCAGCATTTCACATCCCCTTCCCTCCTGGCCATACTTTCAGCTCACACACACAAAATCTATGACAAAAGGCTGAAGCATTATGCGATTGCTGCTGTTGCTGACAGAGTTGATTGCTCCATAAACCCTTGCCTGCTCCATAAAGGACCAAATCCCATAACACAACAAAGAAGAGAAAGAGAAAAAGAAAAAGAGGTGCTTGGGTCCCAGGAGTTGCCCCCTTTGGACAAGATTGCCCCCTCTGGGGTAGTTTCACCTGCAGCATATGTCTTGTAACGCCACACACAAATGGCACCCTTCCCCCTACAGCAACAAAAAGGCCAAGCAAATCCTTTTTATCAGCTTCCCTTTGAAGGCAGGTGGAGAAGTAGAATATAGACACACACACACACACACACAAAGATAAACACCATTTTCAAAAGTCCTATTTGAATTTTCCTTCCCAAATTATCTTCTTTTCAATTGTCACATGTTTGAAAGAGTCAGACCTTGCAAGTTTTTTCCTCCTCAGCTGCACAGCCCAAGACAGATTGCTTGCTAGAGAAGGTCAAAGTTGAAAAATGCTTTGTTTTTTGTGCTGAAATGGGAATATATGAAGAGAAAGGGCTGATTTTTTCAAAACTGTCTACAGATTTTGGTGCACATTTCCCATGCTTTTTCACTGAAGACATGTTAAAGTCCAATCACCTTTGCTTTTAAGATGTCACACTGATCTTATGTTCAGAACAGATATGGCTGTGGAAGTTAGTAACTTCTCTCAAATTTGGAGCAACTTAGGTGCACAGAAACTGAAAACAATAACACCGGAATTCCAACATATTCTATTCTCAAAAAAATTGGGAAATTAACATTAAGGCTCAAAAAAACCCTTTGTGTTTTACTGGCCCTTTACTTCACTCGTCTACACTACTATTGCCACAACTCTGGAGTCTTTAAACACCATGAGAATGACCCCCATCTCCTCCTCTGACAAGACAGCTCTATTTTTACCTTGTGATAATGCTATACAGATGCCAGAGGGCAGCTGGGCAAAGACAAATGCAGCAGATTCAACAAGGGTTTTTTCCAGCACAAGGAAACTTGGAAGATCAACTCTATGGGCAAGACACGATTAGGAGATATTTGAACCCCAGGCAAGAAGACTGGAGAAGTCCCAAGTCCCCTCTTGGTTTATCAACTGTAAGACCAAAAGCCTCTCAAATAGCATTTGTAGAAAGAGGAAAACTGCAGCCAGTCTGGGCGAGTGCCCAAAGATGTAGTAGATGAGTGGTAGGAAATGATGGAGGGCTACAACAGCTCCTAGTGCTGCAGATGAAACAGTCTGCAGGGGTAAGATGAAGAAAGACTCAAGGTTAAGCTTGTTGGGAGGATTATAAGGTTGAAATATTTCATTTTAAAATACATTTTTCTTTATACAGGAATAATGCTTTTTTTTTTTTTTTTTTTTTTTTTCAGATATCTAGTGTGTCCAAATGTATGATTTTCAAATTCAGGAAAACCAAGTTTTATTTGGATGGGCTGCTTTTTTTCTTTTTTTCTTTTTTTTTTTCCACTTGCTTGCCTCCTTTAAACTCCACTATTTGAATAATTTAACAATCTATCTTAAATATTTCACCAATAAATCACAGGCTTGTGTTTCTATTTCATGTTAAAACTAATCAGTGGCAGAATGCCTGAGCTGGAAGTTAAAATTCTGCTCCACCAAGCCAGTGATGCATAATCATTTCTCCACAGATTCTCTGGTGAATAAAAACTTCTCTTCAGAATTAATGCCATATAAGAAGTTCTTTGTGCAGACATAGAATACAACACAGTCCAGGATCATCTGGGCATTTCCAGAGCTAATTGTCTTTAGAGTTTTCCCACCCTGCCAAGCACAAGCATGGAGCTAACAAATGAATCTCCATCCATGGGCACATCAAGACAGAGTCCCACTCCCCTGGTCAGGATGTTGGTAATATTCAGAGACCTCCAAATAGTCCGCACAGGTGGTGATTGCATTGAGATTCCATGCTGATTCCCATCAAAAAGGAGCAAACAGAAAAAAATTTGGATGTTGTTGGACAAAATGAGAGATTTTTAAAAATGCCTCTAGGGTGAAGGAGATGAGAGCCTGTACCAAGGAACCCCAAATTTCATTAAGAATCAATAGGAACAAAACTTTCCAAGTTCCTGAATTACGTAGGTATTTTTAACTACGTTTCAATTAAGTTCTGATGCAAAATCAAAACATTTTTAAAAACTAAGAAAAATACACCTGCCTCTCCTCACTGTCTCCCAAAGCCCCGGTCCATCAAAATGAAGCCAGGAAGCCTCACATATATATAACTTAGTGCAATTAACTCTATTTTTGTACCTAAATCTTTGAGACACATTCAAGGCAAAACTCACTTTAATCTCAGTCAGCAAAATCCAAAATGCATGAACAACGTGAATAGATAGCAGGAAGTTGGTAGCTAACTTAATGAATCCAAAAAGCAAAACAGAAGGGAGAAAAATTAATACCAAAAGGGAAGGGAATGGGGAAAGGGAATAGATCTAAACTACATTTTTTACTAAGCTGCTTTTCATTTTGTTTTGTGTCAACTTTTTACTTAGTTTTGTAACAAAACTTAAGAAGTCATGCCTTTTACTTCAGAGAAGTCTACAGTGGATAATCTTATGTTGATACCAAGAGTAAAATACGAACAAAACATACACAATCATATGTACAGATAAAAATCATCTTGGACAACATGATTGCTCTTTTGCAGGTGGACAAATGTCTCCACATCCCAGCTTCTAAGACTGGATGAAGCTTGCCCGGGGGAGGATGAGTGAGAGGGAAATTGGAGACACATCCTCTTCCTCCTCCTCCTCCTTGTTTGAGGACATAACATCTCCATCTTTCCTCCCTGTGTGCAGCCAACAAGACTTCCTCCACAAACTGACACAGAAACAGCTAATTTACTGTTTTGTGTCAGGAATGCGGCCAGAGCTTCAGCTCCCTGCACCTCAGACTCTCTCAGCTCAGCTGCTTCATCACAAAAAAGAGTCTCCCTTTCCTTCTGCCCCTCCCCTCTGACACACACTTCTCCTCCTCTGCTGCTTTTGTAACTTATCTCCCTGCAAGCTACTTCCCAACAGGAGTTGAAATTAAACAGGCTGCCCATATGCCATGGCTCACTTGTTGTCTGTTCCCCTCACGGCCATCTGGCCTATTTGCTCAGCCAAAGGGAAAAAAAAAAATAGGGGGGGGGGAGGGGGGGGGTAAGGAGAAAGGGGGTTGGGGCAGAAGAAGAAGAAGAAAGATAAAGCCAGACACAATGAGGACAAGGAGGGAGGTGATGATGCTGTCTCTCGCATCTGCTCCTTGGCCAGGCTCCCAGATAGATCAGTAAGCAGAACCAGTGACAATTAACCCAAACACAGTCCTGTTTATTTAACCTGTTCAGAGAGATCAGCTCATGTGCTGCTCCCCTGGCAAGAAGTCACCACACTCCAGCAAGGAGGTTCCCACTAAGAAACATCCAGCCAGACAAGGCAAAGGGAGATCCTCATCTCCTGGAGAAAAGCCCACAAATTCTTCAGAGCATAACAACTGTGCTACTGGGCTGAGGTTTTCCTTAACTTTCCAAATCACCCTATTTTTTTTATGCAGCAGCACAGGCAGAAGAGTAAGGAAAGAGGTGACAGGGTGTGGAGAGAGTTGCAAGTCTGCCCTGGGGGGGGGGGGAGGGTGGGGGTAAGGAGAAAGTGGGTTGGGGCAGAAGAAGAAGAAGAAAGATAAAGCCAGACACAATGAGGACAAGGAGGGAGGTGATGATGCTGTCTCTCGCATCTGCTCCTTGGCCAGGCTCCCAGATAGATCAGTAAGCAGAACCAGTGACAATTAACCCAAACACAGTCCTGTTTATTTAACCTGTTCAGAGAGATCAGCTCATGTGCTGCTCCCCTGGCAAGAAGTCACCACACTCCAGCAAGGAGGTTCCCACTAAGAAACATCCAGCCAGACAAGGCAAAGGGAGATCCTCATCTCCTGGAGAAAAGCCCACAAATTCTTCAGAGCATAACAACTGTGCTACTGGGCTGAGGTTTTCCTTAACTTTCCAAATCACCCTATTTTTTTTATGCAGCAGCACAGGCAGAAGAGTAAGGAAAGAGGTGACAGGGTGTGGAGAGAGTTGCAAGTCTGCCCTGGTTTTGATGCCCAGTGATTTCTAAAGCTCCCAATCCTGCAAAACCAGAGGAAACAAAAAGAAAACAAAAAAATGAAGTGAAAAAGCAAAATGATTCCAAAACCTCATTAGTCTACACTGCTCCTCTGAGCATGAAGAAGTTTCCAGCTCTGCAAGATGCTGAGCACAGAGATTTTTTTTTAAAAAAAAGAGAAAAAAAAATAGGGTAGCTCAAGAAATGGCATGGCTCACCACCACTAAACATTTGTGCCAGAGTGGGGAGAAAGTCTGGGAGCAGAGCTGTAGGGATTACAGAAGTTATGTTTTTTTTTCAAGCTGAAATGAAAACTTCAAGATTAAAAATAAAGATTACCTTGAAAAAGAGTTTTTTATAAAGGACAGCTACTAAGATATAGCAGAATGAAAAGGGGGTAAGAAATCTGCTTTTTCAACACCTTTTACTGCTCTTTCTTTCTATATTGTTTTTAATTTGCAATGAGACATTGCATACATGTGCAAAAGCTGGTGTGCGTGGTGATAATGAATTTAATTGCATTCCAGTCCTCTTCCCTAGTTTTGCACGTATTTACCTCTGAGAATTAGGAACAGAATCCAGCCTGTGTTGGTCTGCAGAGAGCAAGCTGCGGGTAGCACAGAAGCACAAACGCGTGCCTCACGCTGAGATAGGTATCAAAAGCCATACGGTTGGTTCGTCTCAAGGCAGACACCGCTGAGCCATGAGATGACGATAATTACCATTAGAGCTCCATGAGATCATGGTGGGGAAGCCCCTGTGGGGAAAGGCTGCTGGGGAAGAAGAGCAGACCTCCTCTTTCCGAGACAGCAGGGGTCCATGCAGGCACAGAGGAGCCCCAGGTGCTTCCCAGAAGGAAAGGTGTCACTACACAGACCATTAGGGATTAGCATAGTGCCTACACCTGAGTCCTCAAAAAATGCAGAGGAGAAGAGATGATCCTGACTGAAGACAGTACCTTCTGGTTCATGCTTATGTTTTCCCATTGCAGCCTGACTCAACAGCAGAGCAAAATTGAGCAGGTTGAATATTTTCATGCACGACCATTTTTCAGCTTGCAACTGTTAACCAAAAAGAGCTTTTTATGTCTACAATTGCATCTGCACATCTATACAGGTAACATGCACGGTGTGGTAACAGCTGCCCCAAAGCAGAGGTTGCATGGATTTTTCCAGCAGTTGGGCTTACTAATAGAGAAGATACTTCGGAAAGGAAGAAATGCTTTGTGAATGCAAAATACTTTGTGACAGTGGAAACAGAAACCAGAAGTTCACTTAAAACTGAAACAACAGCAGCATTGCTGACTTTAATTAAAGCTGCAGTCACTACAAGAGCAGGGCCTCCTACTTTGCAAACCGTTAAAAACAGCTAAACAACTAAAGCCAGAGAGAAGTCCTCTGCAAGGAGATGAATTCCACCACAGGTATCAGCTGACATCACCAACCCATCAATGCTCCACTCTTGTGGTTTATGATCTCACCATGAAGCACCTCCGTGGAGTCATTCCCTCCTAATCTTACTGCAGCCCATCCGTTATACTCTACCTAATTGCTTCCACAGCACTGTTGCAACAGTGGTATTTCCTACAGTTGAACATTTGTATTCCCAAGAGTTGGCACCTGCTGGGTCAAGTTCCTCAGTCTTCACTTTTGATGTTACTACAACAGGAAGGTGTTCCAGTGAGCAGAAGAGCACAGGGAGCCAGCAATCAATATGATTCCTTCATTCAGATTTTCTTTTAAACAAAAGGGGACTTGCCAAAGGTCATATTACATTATTCTATGGAAATAGGATGGAGGGAAATAAGAACAGTGTCAAGCAAAATCTGTCCAGTATACCGTTAAATCAGAATTCCCCAGCTAGGCATAATAATGAACTGCAATAAAGTCAATGGGAAGGGGTTGCAGTATGGACAACTGGGAAGGGGAGACAGAAGTTGGAGAGGGAAGATGTTGTGATTTTATTTTGAGGTGTGGAATTTGAAAGCAACCAACACTGAGCTAATGGCATCCAAGCTGGCTCCTGTGCACTGCCTGTGGGGTATCAGTTTCCCACAAAACCAACCAATTTTTCCTGTGAAGAGAATGAGAAAGCTCCACATTTTATAGTAGGCAGAGAAAGTGCCAGGAGGTCCCCCAACCTGCCCACTCTCAGGATGACATCTACAGCAGGTCAACGAGCTGCAAACATCATCTTTCACATCTCTGGAGCTTTTAAGCACTAAACCACTCCAGAAACACATCATTTCGCACTTCCACTCTCTGTACCAAGGTTTCAAAATACTTTGCATGTTGGGCTAAAGGAAGGTGCTGTCCTCTCATGACTACAGTATTGGTGAGATACTGAGAAATTTTGGGGTCATATACTTGCTTTCCCTCTGTGAGCTTTTTGTGTTTGGAAAGCCCCTTTAATTTCTGTGTTTCTTTCCCTCCTCCTTTGTTTAAGGGCAAGAAATGTTTTCATTATAGGACTTCTCCAATGAGCCTGAAAGATTTTCAAGCCACTTTTAGGATCTTCTCTAATCTAGCATAACCAAGGTGTTCAACTGTGACTCTTCAATTTATGCCAACAGAACCTAAGGCCTTCAGAAGGTCTCCCATCCAAGTATCAGACTAATCCAGGCATAATGAATCCATAAAGATCTGGTTCATTCAGCCTCCAGCAGGAATTATTACAAGATCACTAGCAGGGAAACTCAGGGGATTGTGTTTGCCCATCTTGGCCTCACAAAAACCAAAGGAATTTTGTCACCTTTAAAGAGGAAATTTCCCAGTGCTGCACCACATCTAACCATGGTGGCAAGAGCGGCAACACAATCAGGGACTATTGCAGCAGGATATTGTCACTCATTGGTCAGAGAAACCCAACCAGAGCACTAGTATGAAGCACCAAAGATGTGAGAGCAGTGTGAAGACCGGAGTCCCTCCACCATGAGAGTCCCACTTCTCCCAGCCATGAAGTGGATGGATAATGGTACAAGGCTGCAAGGTTTATCTTAGCTGGTGGTTCTCGTTTTACCCAGTTAGGGACTTTTTGAAGCCACTTCCCTTCCTCAAGTCCCCATATCAGCTGAAATTACTGCATCCACAAAGATGATCAGCAGGCTGGTACACCTCTCCTTTGAAGTTAGGCTGAGGGCCTTGGGATTGTTCAGCCTGGACAAGAGAAGGCTCTGGGGAGACCTTATTGTGGCCTTTCAATACTTAAAGGGGGCCTACAGGAAAGATAGGCACAAATTTTTTAGCACAGTCTGTTGCAATAAGAGAAGGGTTAATGTTTTTAACCTAAATGAGGGAAGATTTAAACTTGATAGGAGGGAGGAATTTTTTACAATGAGGGTGGTGAGACACTGGACCAGGTGATCCAACAAGGTAGTAGATGCCCCATCCCTGGAAACATTCAAGGCTAGGTTGGATGGGGCTCTGAGCAACCTGATCTAGCTGAAGATGTCCCTGCTCATGGCCGGGGAGGTTGGACCAGATGGTCATCAAAGATCCTTTTCAATCCAAACTATTCTATGATTCTGTGCTCAGTAGCTGGCCAGGTAACCTGATTTGCAGTGAAGGAGACAAAGTGCAAGCAAAAAACCCTTCATTACCAGCAGAAGCTGGGGGCAGCCCAGGAGGGGCAGCAGGGCCAGGGTAGCACCACAATGGCTGTGGTTCCTGTCTGCTGGAGCCAGTCTCCTCCCTGGCTTTCAAAGGTTTACATCAAACCAGCAGGACAAACTTGAGCACTTACAAATCTTCAGTTTGGACTTGGTTTAATAATGGTTTCTGTTTAAAATAGAAAACAAAACAAACAAACAAACAAAAATAATGCCCAACGAGCTCTCCTGTCTAGCCAAATGTGCCCAAAAAAACCCATGTTTATTTTCATTTAAATTCCCCAAAGGCAATGTAGATTTTTCTGCGGATGTCTGAAGCCTGAAAAACACTCGAATTTCTGCGCATTTTCATCCTTTGACAAAAGAATTACATTTTTAGGGAAGGCAATGGCAACTTTCATTTCATTCAAAGTCTGAGGGAGATCTTTCCAACCAAACTTATGAAACTTGACCAATCTTTTCCATTTCTTCTTCTCCCACCCATGTTACTTCACCACGCTTTTAACATTCAATGTGCACTTTCAGCTATTCTTGCTCATCATATTTACCTGAAGTCTAACAAGTAAAGCACATGGGAGAAGGATGAAGTACATCTATAATTCCTAAAATATTCCAAACAAGCAAAGTGCCTGTACGAAATGGGAATGAACTGAGCCACTATCCCAGTTGCAAAATGTTGCAGCAACGGGGCAAGCAACTGAATTAATAATATCATTATGTTGACAGCCCTTACTGTAAAATGCCATGCTTGCTTTCAGCCCCAGATGCTAGGAACTATGTTACTTTGAACTATTATCACCCATCCCTCCCACCCACTCACTTGAGAAGATAAAAATCAAGATCTGGGCTGCTGAGTCAGACTACAAACACCCAAACAGGACATTTACCCAGACTTGGTTTTGGTCACTTCTTCACTGAAACTCTGTGTCATGGAGCTGGTAGAAGGCTCTTTTAACCTCTTCCAGAGAAATAAGCCACTGAGAATGAGAAACCACATGCGGGGAGGAAAAAAAAATACACAAATTTGCTTTGTGAACAGAGCAAGTTTCTAAACTTCCTGTCAGAAGCTGATTCTTCTCAGCATAAACTCCTGAGCAACTGAGCAGATGACCCAGAAGAAACATTATGGACTTGAGGATACAGCACTATCCTGGAAATTGTGAAATTTAAGCTTTTTGGAACAGCAATGTCATGTATGAATAGTCTGTGGCAACTGAGGTTTCAGCTGTGAGGTTCAGTTTCCCCTGAAAACTGATATCCAAAGCAGTCTGGCTCTGCACCCCCCCAATAATAAAAAAAAAACAACGCCAAAACCTCTACTAAAAGAGGTCAACTGTATGGGTATTATTTTAGAAACTAAAACTTTTAAGGTGACCTAACTTAGCAGTCCCCTGAGGGAAGGTCTTCTCTTTTTGCTGCATGAAAACGTATGATTTCCCACTCTAGGGTGGGCCCAACCTTCAGATCGTTACAGCTGAAGACACCCCAGTAAAGCTCAGAGTTTCCGTTTCTCTTGGGGTTCTTCAAGTCTCCTTTTTACTTTCAGTTTATATTTCCTGTCTCACTCCCCCCCTCCTCCCCCTTTCATTTTTGGGGCTTCAAATGCAAACAAAAACCAAAAGCATTGCTGACTCAAGATCTTTTTGTGTTTCTCTCGTTTTGACTAGAAACCAGAGCAGGCCAAATGAAACAACGTTTAGATAACACTGTGGCATTCAAAATGCTTTGTAGTCCTTCAGAACTACCTTCTTTATCATAGAGGCTGGTGCGTGCTGCCATATCCCTTATTTGCAGAAGGAGATGAAAACAGAGGAAGTTTAATGGCTTGATATTTTCATTTTTAAGAAAAAAAAATCCATGTTTCAAATTCCATGGCTTGCGTACTAGGTCCCCCTGGCTTTTGAGGTCCAAATGCCTTTGGAACCTAAGCCCCAAACCTTCACGCAAATGTGATGCAGCCCATATACTGAAAATATTCATGATTAAATAAAACCAAATCTTGCTGAACAAAGAAGGGAGAGACTTCCGTTTAAAAGGTGAACAGTGATTCACAGCTGAGAACCATGGTCTTTGCTGCAAGACACGGTTTCTTGTTGGTCTCAGATCAGCTTGCCTTTTGACAACCCCAAGCCAAATAAACAACGAGGGATTCATTAACTGATTTTGATTGACTTATCACCCTCGCACTCAGGTTTTTCTGGCTGCATTGCAAATGAAGCATCAGCTCTTCAGCAATTGCAGTTACAGCCGTTAAAGCTCACTTGCCCCCTCCCCAGTGAGGAACACAGAGGATGAGTGTTCACATCTTTCTCCTAATTTCAGCACCTGGGAGTTATTCCCCCTACACTGCAATTTTGACCTCTTTTCCTTTCAATGCCACTAGCACTCAGAAAGCAAAAATCCAGTCCTGAGGGAATACATGGGATGTTTTACATCCCAGGAAAAGACTTTCAACACTTTGTTTTAGGACTGAAAAAGGAGGCAAGACAATCACCTGCTTGAGTGAGCTCTTTGGACGAGGCAAACAAGTGTCACTTTGTTCTCACTTGTGCAACCCCGACAGCAACTGAGGGGGGTACGGGAAGGTCAAGACAGACCCGTGATTTAAAGGCAGGAGGATGGCTTGGTGACTGAATGAGCGAGGGGGTTTCACTTTCAGCTCTTGTTGATACAGAGCAGAGAGGAGGCACATTAGCGCCTCAGTTTTCCCTCTTTAAGGTGATGAACATGCTGCCTGCTCCCATCACAGAGGTCCTAATACATGACTCCTGAACCAAGGCACAAATCTGCAGCACCAAACAACCCAACATACCAGCCACTCTGTGGCCATGCACCTAGAAAACATTGTTCCTTGCCTTACTTGGGGAGCAGGAGTATCACCCTGACCCCGTCACTTGTTTTTCAGGGCCAGCAGTAAGGCCAGGCCAGCAGAAGGGAACCCTGGCAGACCTCAACATGTCCCACTTGACAATGATCCACAAAGCAAGGCAAACTCTCTTTCCCTTTGTTTAACAACACCGTTTTTGGACCTGCTGATGAAGGCTGAAGCTTTAACCAAGTCCATATTGACTATATAAAAATCTCCTGGCTGCCTCTTGGGTATCTTTAAGGAGCACATAAGACTTCGAGGGCCCAAACACAACACAACTTGCTGGCCACGAATAAGATGTACCCCTGCCAAAATCTTACTCTGCTGCAGCTATGGCATTCTCCAGAAAATATTTTGTAAGCCAGTGTCCAAATTTTATGACATGAGCATATAGAAGCGAATGTAAACTCTGCTGACCCTTGTGCTGCTTCTTGGCTCAAGAAACTGCCTCTTTTTACATTTTTCTTCCCCTTCTCCCCAGCTCCTTAACTAACCACAGATTTCTAAGTAAGAAGGAAATCACATTAATTGAAACCTTTTCAGTGCATTATCAGCTTCAGTGGGAGCAGTAGGGGAAGGGGGAGACAGAAGGCTTAGGGCAGAGGGGATGTGCAGGATTAAGTCACCGCTTGGAGGAAGATGTCAGGGTGTGAAAGGCCAGCTAACTGCTTTTGGTCACATGAGCCTGGAATTTCCTTCTCCCAAGTGCCATGGGGGCCTCCTACCCACATCCAAGAGCAAGCAAGGGATGCTTGCAGGGATGGGCCAAGGCAGGACTCGGTGCAGCTGATCTGTGATACACCAGACAATTTCTCTCCCTTCCCTTTCACAATGACTATAACAGCCCTGCCTGAGCACACAAGCATCACGCATCAGTTGGGCTTGAAAGGCAGCTGAGTATTGTCCACGCTGCAAGGGGACATACTTATGGGTAGAGTAGTTGTCATGTTTTACTGACACACCATCAAATGTCATCCACATCATACACTGAAAACAGCCCGTTCACCTTCTGACCAGCAGATGATAGCTGGATCCTCACAACACCCAGATTTTTCACTGTAGCACTTCCATGCAAGAAGCTAGGCTTGCAGAGCAAGCTTTCTGTGGCCACAAAACCATCAGGAATGGGTCAAATTCTGCTTGGAAGAGACTTTAAGTTCAGAAGGGGAATATTTTTATGCCACAGTTGGATGGGGAAAATGACCAAGCCAAACGTAAGCATCAGGCTCCAAGGATTTCCACAAACATAAATGTAAAGGTTTTGGAAGCAGGTTTAGTGGGAATGGTGTTTCCACTGAAGTCCTTCCCTCCTTCCCCTCCCCAGCTGGCTGACTTTCCCAGAGTTTTGATTTGCAGCCTGCCTGAATAACACTCAAAATATTTTCTCAATTAGAGGAGAAAACAGGAATTTGCCACTTGTCTGCCTCTATTCTGTTGCCTGTCAGCATTCAGCAAATATTTCAATCGTAGCCCTTTGCATGCTGCTAGCCCTGCTCATTTAACCTTTGGCCCTTCCCTAGGCTAATCCATTGGCCTTTACCTTCAAATCTTTACAGCCAAGGGCTGACTGAGGGCTGGGCTGGCAGGGAGGATGAAAGAGTAAGGGGATAACTTATGCCAGACCCCAATATTGTAATTTTGAGGTGGGGGGAAGGGGAGGGGAGCAGAGAGGGTGTAAATCTCTGACACACTACTCGAAGAATTCGATATATTAGCAGCTGAGATTTGTGCTTCCACATCTGGAAAATGATGAAGAAAATTAACACCATTTAAAAAAAAAAAAAAGAGGGAAAGAAGGTCTCTGTCATCTCATCTCTCCTCCCTGCAGCTGGCAACATCCTGAGGCAGGTACCTAATTGTCTGCGGAGCCTTTGCTCTTGGTCTCCCACCTCAACTGCTCTCCTCTCTGTCTTGCATGTCACCCAGATTAGTAACTAACAGTTCTGCTGTCAGAAATGCATGTGATGAAAATAATGCCCAGAGCACAGCCTGTCAGCCTCAGAACCACCTGGCTCGACTGTGATGGCAGAGGACCCCGAAAGCCTGTGCCCACCCATCCTCCTCCCTCCCGGCTGGCCGCTCAGCCGAGCATCCATCGCAGCTCTCCTGGGGCCATGCCCGGCCGCCTGCTCTATGAGAAATCGCTGACCCTTCCATCACGTGGTTGCTTTAATTGTTCACATCGGTATTTTGTTTCTCTCTACTGTAGACAGTTTGCTGTCTGTTATCTGTCCTTCATATGTAATTAATTGTGCTGTCTCCCAGCTCATTAGAAACAAACCCCTCTCCTACCCTTCCCCCTCTCCCCCAGCCAAGTCACACTGTGCATTATTTAGGTTAAATCATGTTTAAGTAACTACATAAATAGTAGGTCGAGTTTGCTTTTTGTCTAGGCTGAGATTGTCGCTTGGCTCCTTTCTCAACATGCCAGACCAGCTGGAAGCTCTTGAAGGGAAACCCTCACCGGGCAGAGGAGCCACGACGGCCCAGGAGCAAGGGAAGGTCCTCTGAGCAGAAGGCTCATCCAGTAGGTAACAAGAACAAGCTGCCAAACTTTAATAATGGAGACATTAAAAGTCAACACTGAAGAGCAAAAATACTGCCAAGAGGATGTTCAGTGTCTAGCAAGAGGCAACAGGGAGAGAAAAGCGAAGTTTGATTTGGTTTTTTTTTTATTCCCCTCTGTAACTTATTCTAGCCAGTGAAAAGTACTTCAAGTCACATCATTTCACACGTCCCAGGTCACCTGCTACCATCTGAGCAGACCTGTCTTGCAGCTATAGCATTGAAACTCAGGTGCTCCAATGCAAGTGAAAGACTTCTGAGTCTTCAGTCAAATAAGAATGAAATGAGAGTTTCTGAAGTGGTTAAAAAAAAATAATTGAGGATGTGGATATACAGGTGCAAGCAATCTAAAAACCAACATGAATCATCACCTCGAACTCAAACAAAACCCACACTGAACTCTCTTAAAAGGTTATGGTAGTTAAACTGAAGTCTATAAAGTTCATTTATTCACTTTTCTGTGCCAACAGTTAATATCCTTGTAGGCCATTTTCCCGTGCAAAAGCACCTCTGATATCAGTTGTAAAGATTTGAGGATTTAGATATCTGCTTCTGGCTGGGAATAACCACTGACAGAATGAGCATGAGAAAGCTTGTTTCCTCGAGATTTCCAGCTTAGTTCAAGACATTTAATCATCTGGATGAGCATTGGGTGAATCACCTGAACTTTTGGATACCAACTCCAGCCAAGACCTCCCATCTTCTCTGTGCATGCACATCCTTGCTGATAGACCTGGGCTAGCCAAGTGCCTTAACTGATTGGACTGGGCTCAGCTTTGCTGGTTTTCCTGTATAAAGGTTGTGAAGGGCTTCGGTGAAGACTCCCACATGAAAAGCACTGGTGACATTTCCAGTGGTGTTATATGAAGCTAAATTACTGCTTGGGAAAACTGCTTGTGCTAGGAACAAGAGGCAATGAAGTTCTCTCTTCCCAGCACAATCTGGGTGCAGACGATGGCAGAACAAAAGCCTCGCAGGCTGCCTTAGACCAATGAATCTCACCAGTGACATGGGAAGACCACCATGAAGAGCCAGGGCATAGTTCAGTTTTCCAGTCTATGTACAGCTGGCCTTCTCCACCACAAGGGCTTATAAAATACAGAGGTCATGAGTGCGTGTCATTCAAGTCACTAAAGTTGTTTTATCAGAGACCTTCAATCTAAACTTGCTGCCTGGGCTTAATACAGCTGCTGATCTCTTAGGGAAACGTGCTGCTATTGAGCTGAACCCATCAAAATGGCAGTGTGGCTTCCCAGCCCTACACAACTTGCCCTCCTAACACTGCTTATACCACTTCAGGAGGAGATTTTCCCATATCTTGGCAGACAGAAATAAAATAGCCACAGCTTCGTTCATCAGAAATTCACCCAGCTTTTGGGTGATGTTGTATTATTAAAATTATATGCTTTAAAAAAAAAAAAAGTTCTCAAGAAGGAAAGGGGAAAGGAAGGAAGAAAGAAAAACATACACGAGTGGGGGAAGGGGGGAAAAAGAACAACAATCTGAGTCTTTCAATGGGAATGTCCAAAAATAACACAAACAGGATCTCCCTGCCATCTGCTCCGATCCTCTCTGAATGGCTTTCAAAGCTAAAAGCCTTGCCAAAACCTGACAAACAAAGCACTGAGCATCAGTTTTAATGGAATACCAATACTGCATTCCCCCTTCCCCCCTTTTTGCTACTTATACACACACCTTCCACACCCCTCCAGTTGCCAAATAAATGACACTATGCAAAAAAATTTGCTTCGGTTACAAAGCTGAATAAACAAGGAATAATTTTGCAAGTGCTCCCATATGTCTCTGCTTCTCTGCTTACAATGGATACTAATAAGATTTGCCATAACTAATTCATTCTTTCACACCATTAGCCTGTTCTCTACCTTAAAGAAAAAAAAAATTAAATTCTGTCTATCCCATGTGCATTTTTCTACAACTTTCACACAGCTGAAATGCAAGTGTTTCAACAGCAAAACCAATCAGAAAGCAGATACCTTACGCTTAGTTTAGGTCCCTCAATGAGATTTAAAGGTGAGTTTTAGTGAACATAAACAAACAGAATTTTTTTTTTTTTTACTTTTTTTCTTTGATTTTCCATTCCCATTTTTAAAAAAGGAAGATGTCTAAAGGAAATGGTGGGGAACATGGATGGATAAGAGAGCTGCAATCTAGACACCAAAGGCAATGTCTTAGCACACATAAAGTAGAAAGTCTTGACTTTAAAGGCAATGTGCTAGCGCATATAAAGCAGAAAGCAAAATTCATTGCCTGCAAAGTCCAGTAACTCTCCTATGCTTCCCCTTGGCTTGGCTAAGCAGAGCGGACACAAAGCAAACACCCAGCAACAACAACCAGGAGTGGATGGAGACTTCAGCCCGTGCTCCACTTTCACAACTAAAGACAGCACTGGGATGCAGAGATATTTGTGAAGGTCAGAAATTGATTTTACTTTTTTGTTGTTTTTTTGTTGTTGTTTGGCTTGTGTTTTTTTTTTTAATGAGACACATCTCTCCTGACAAACCTGAGAAACAAAACCAAAATGCTTAAATCCACACTTCTTTGTTGCGGTTTATTCCCTCTGTTACTGAGATATTTTTATGTTCCAGAAGCACACCTTTACCAGTGCTGATCAAGCTTTTTTCTTTTTTTTTGGAAACATCTGAAGCCTAATTTACTTGAACAAACAAAAGAGTTTTCCCTCTCTCTCTCTCCCACTGCCAGCCCCCCCAGTGCCGGATCTGCCCCTCCTCCTCCAGCACACAAATGGCCTCACACCAGACAGGACAGAGGGAGGGCTCCAAATTATGCCTCTTTATTAACGAGGGGCCACGGCAGGGAAGGGATGGGAGCAAGGTGGGGGACAGACAGAGGCTGCTGGCTCCTTCCCGCCACCCAAAATGGAGAGAAGAAGTTGTGGGTAACCAACTGGGAAGGAGCTCATGGACAAGAGCTTCGGGCCACCTGCCAGTCCACGCCATGTCATGAGATGCCATGGTGGGTGGGCACTGCTGGTGTGCCCCCATCAGCACATCTGGGAGAAGGTGGCAGGGAGGACCCACTGGGACCCTGGTTGCTTGTTGCAGCCCATGGATGGGGAGAGCTGGGTGGTAGTGAGAGCCTGATGGATGCACCAAGCTGCAGAGGCAGGCGCAGGGATCCTTGCTGCAGATGGAGCAGCTGAAGATCGGATGCCTTCTCCGGTGGCCCTGTGTGAGACATCTCTGTCTGCCTCAGCCTTGCAAACTGAGAAGGACCTTAAGAAAATGTTGAAAACTTTCACTCTTTGGTAGTGTTCAGACACAAGTTACAGGGCACTGCCATAAGTTTTCTGTCTACACCATCCATCATCTAATTCCTTTCTCTGTATGTCTGTGGTGATTTATTTTCTTGATGCAGTAGGAAATATAGGAGGATATTTTCGGAAAAAGCCATGGTCAAAATTAAAAATCTTTCCTTCTCTCCCCTTTGAACCTCAGGCCACTCTATACATTCACCCTTCAACGTTGTTGCATCACACTTGATGATAAACTTTCTGAGTCCCTCACGCCTCTGATTTACTCATCAGACCCTCTCCTGCACCACCTGCATGGCCATCTCCATCTGGCAGAGCCCAAATCCTTCTTTCTCCTTACCTCACTGTTTAAATTCCTCTCCCACTGGGCTGCCAGCTTTTCCTAAGAAACAAAGCACAGCCCCTGTGAGCAAACATTTCTACCCATCTGTGTCCAGCAGCCACGACAAAAACAGCTCCCTTTACTTGCAAACACCCCCCCCAAAATTTTTCCCCAGACCTCACAACACACATGATATCTCCACACTCTCAAAAACTGGATTTGGTTGCGTCGTCCATTCTTTGGATTTATGTATTTATGGACCTTTATCCTACCTGTGCTTCGAGGTAGCTTTGACGCTGTTTGGGGTCAACCTCTATCTGCATTTTCACACAAGGGGAAAGAACCGTGGACAAGCAGCAAAGCTGCAGGCAAAGCAGAAGCAAAGGGGACTATAAGGGGAGCATAAAGCATTTCGACATTTTCTAACCAGGGATTAACACATGGGTTTTAAACAAGGGGACTCCCTTCCCAGCTGACAGCAGCAGCTGCAGCTTCTGACTTGCTCACAGAGTGGCAGGGCATCGAATCAAAGAGAAAAGAAGAAAGAGGACAACCCTTCCTTGGGGAGTACGAAACACAATACAAGCTATTCTAAAACCCCCACAAATACTGGCTTGGTTTTAGGTCAGGCTCTCCTTCTCCCTTCTGCCCCAATCTCCCTGCACCCCCCAACCCCCTTCTTACAACAAAGGGAAATTGGTATTTTTTGAAATTTTTCTGAAAGCTAACCCAGCAGATGGTCCTTTCCATGCCGGGGAGGGAACAAAAAGAAAAGCCTGCCAGGATACACATCACCGAGATGTGACAAAGATGGGCATGGTGGCTGGCCTCTGACCCAGGGATTTCATAGAGGCCTATTAGACCGTGTGGCCAAGATTGAGTTGACTGAGTCAACTTATATCTCCAGCGTGCAGCTGCTGTACCCCACAGGTTCGTGCTAAGTTTTATTAGCTTTAGTCAGACCCAGATAGACTGAAAAATGACAGGCTTTCTCTACATTTCCATGCTACTTTTTCAACACCTTAGGACAATCTTCCACACCAACATCTTAGCAGGTGGAAGTGAAGTTCAGCAGCCATATTGAGAGTGTAATAGTAAAAGACTTATTAAGTCAGTAATTAGCAACTGTCCTACTTTATCAAAGTCTTACATACACATCAGTAATGTGAACTCCTTCAGATGCAGAAAGCCAAGGGTAAGCCACTCTCAGTCCTTTTGTCACACTCAAATGCTTGAGGCTAAGGACCTGGCTGTTCATCACAAGCTTTTCTTTAAAATTTCTGCTTCCCTCTAGATGATGTCAATGGCCCAATTGCCACTCTTTCCAAGGCTGTCCCAAGTAGACCCAAGGGCTCCACATCCTAAGTGGCCAAGTTGCCTCCAAGAATGAAGCATGACTTGGTTATGCGCCACGTCTGCCAACCAAAGCACAGGGGAGCAACAAAGGATGTGCTGGCCTCCTGCAGAGCTGGCCCGTGCTTCACAAATCCCCATGAAGCATGCTGGCAGTTGCTGTCCCCGAGTGACTAATAGTAGCTCCTGCCCACGCCCAAGTCAATGACCTAAGGACAGATCGATCCCTCCCCACCACTCTCTTCCTAGTTCCTCTTGCAATCATTGTGCTGCAGTCAGAGAAGGAAACAGCCTTCCCCCCCACTTCTCCTTCAAATCAGGAATATAATTACAAGTAACGCAATGGAATTACGACAAGAGAGAGAAAAGGCTGGAGGCAATTCATCCTAATGATTACATAAATTATCGAAGGAAAGTATCCCATGGAAAGCGAGAGGCTGTCTTTGGAAAGAGTACTCAGCTGAGCACTGATGAACACAACATCAGAAAATAGGCAAGACAAATTAATTACCCCCATCTAACCTGCGCATACATGGTATATAAGAAGTAAAACACACTGTCAGTCCAGTACCATCAGTTCCCAGTGGAAAATGTAACCAAAACAAGTTCTTTCAAGCTTCCCACTAACACAGATTAGGCAGGATACTGATGTAGGGACTGTTCCTGAAGCTGAAAAGACTTTGGTGGGAGGCAGAAATGAGGGCTGATCAAGCCCTTGCTAGTGCTGCTGCTCCCTGGTAGAAAATTACCTGCCCCAGGTCAATTCTTTTTTAGTTTTAAGGGTGAGCTTTCATCAAATTACCCACCTGGGAACAGCATAGGCAAAATTTAGGTGAAGCTACCAAGGCCAGTACAATATTTAGCACATATTGGGGCGCAGGGGAGACTACTGAAAAAAAAAAAAAAGTCTATTTAGAAATTACAGTGTACACTTTACCTTTAAGGTATGAGGAAAATATTTCCTACGTATCCTCCTGGGAAGCGCTTGCCAAGTACATTACAGAAGTGCCTTTTCACAGAAGCACCAAGTAGGGAATCAGCAACACTGTCCCATGGTAAAACAAGGGCATGACTGGTGGTGACACATCTGAGTGTCCACTGCCTGGCCCTCTCCTGGTCAGACAGAGCCATCAGTGAGAAGAGTGGGTCCTGGGCCTCTGGCTCATTTGCTTGTACCACCACATTCCTCCCAAGAGCATTGGGCAAGGCAAAATTTACCACAAATCCCCTCTGGGCTGATTCTCATCTTTCAGCTGTGCAGATGGAGAGCAGCTCACACGAAGTTACGATGCTGTTAAGTGCTAAAATTCCTCAATGAACCACCCAAGTTTATAGTGGTAGAGCTGTTGTAACATCGGTGTCAATAAAAGATACCATCTCTCTCCACAAACCTTGCCACCCAGGTGAGACAGAGAGCCATGAGAAACTGATGAAATGATTATGAGTCCTCTGGTAAATATTCCTCATTTGGCTCTTATCACATTTCAGGGTTTACAGACCAGAAGGGACTATTAAGGGCATCTAGAGCGACTGATTGCATGCTGGCCCCATAACTCCACCCCCCTCATTTCTGCCTCAAGCCCTAACACTTCTTTTACATACATTTCAAAAATAGCAGTGAAGATGCAGAGAGTTAATAATTTTAAAAAAAATTCACAAGTTTCAATGACAAGTAGAAGAGAACTCACTTCCAGAAGGACTGTGCATCCAACGTTTGAAGATCAAGCCACCACCTGGGAGACTCATTTGTGTCATGGTTCAGAAACCACAGCTCAACAAAAAAGGCTCAAGTGTTACCCTGGCCCGCAACAGGTTCCTTGAGTGAGTCGCTTAATCTCTTTACTCTGCTTCACATACCGTACTAAAAGACGAGATGGTTTCATTTTTCTTCCTTTTATTTCTACAAAGCTTGTAAACTTCTTGCAGGAGACAGGCTCTCCTGATGCCTTCATACAGGGCTTGCCAACAGCCGACATTGATGTACAATAGGAACATGAGGCACAATCTTAAAACAAGCCTCAGAGACACGCTTAGTTCTGCAAACACAGCTGCAGTTGACTGTGCATCTTGAAAGACCATGTCCTCATCTCCAGCAATGTTACCTTCCACAGTGGCCACAGTCCAAGCCAAATCTTAAATACACAACCTTATTTCTGTAGTAAGACACCTTAGCCCTTCTGCTGTCCCTTTCACTGCTCCAGCCCAAAAAAAAAAATGACAACAACAAGTGTTTTTTCTTGATACCACCCTGGAGAAGTAGAGTGTTTTCCAAGCTGACTGTCCTACTTGGAAGCAGTGTCCTGCTACTGGTGTATGCACTATGGCTTGAGAATCCCTCTCCTGATAGCAACCGCCTGCAGCTTGGAGTCCAAATATAGTCACAATGTAGAAATAGCACTTCATGTCCTGAAACGAAAGAGCCAACAGCCACTGGTCTAACTCACGTTAGAGGTCATGGCAAGAAATGGAAAATAACACTCTTACGAAAACAGAGCTAACTGGACTTGTCCTCGAGGGTCACGTATCAAATGGAATCATTTTAAGGTTCAAAAGTTGGAATAGTCATAGCATTAAAAACCAAAACAATGCATGTTTACTCTGGGTATTTTTAGACTGGCTTCCTAAGGAAACGAGGCTAACGTGATCACACTGTGTTTGTGTGTATGTGAATGTAAACACAAACTCCTTGCCTGCCTGCATGATCCTCTCCTCAATGTTTTTTGGCATATTTTGACCAATTTTGATGAAATTTGATGGAAAAATAGAAATCTTTGAAACACAATATTTAAAAAAAAAAAGAAGAAAAGAAATTGTTTGCTGGCCAGAAGAAAGGGACCCTTGAGGGGTTCACTAAGAAGGCTTGGTCAGAAAGTTCACTCATCACTAGACAGCAGAGAAGCCACATAAGAGGAAAGTGGTCAGAAACCAACTTTCACAAGTTTCAGTGCTCTTAGAAAAAGAAAAAAAAAAGGGCAAGCTGAGGGCACCAGGTGAAGCTCCTCTTCCTATTCAAATAAACTCAAGTCGAGTCCCTCACACAGTCCCTGTGACTATACAAGGAAATGTGGACAGTGGAAGTTCACCTGGAAATGAAGAATGGGAGGAATTCGACCAGACCTGAGGGAGCTAGCCAAATAAGCATGTGTGTGTGAAAAAGGGATTGAAGATGAAAAAGTTGGAGGTAAATCAGAAGGTATCTGTAGTCAGGCATGCCTGGAAGGAGGGGAGAGGGAGCACTGCATGCAAAAGTTGATGCTGGAGGATGTGAGCATGTGCATTCCAAAACCTCTGCAAATGAAGACACAGCCAGTACAGAAGTTTGTAGTTCTGGGTGCACATGTCAGCGCGTCATGTCTCCAGCACATCTCTGCTAGCCTGGAGGCCATAGTGCTTTCGAAACGCAACCAGCATGCACTGACTTGGCCAAGCCTTTACAAGGCTGTGGGAGGCAGCACCCATCCCCTCCCACGGTTTGGTGGTGGGGACTGCAGAACCTCCATCTAGACACCCAGCTTCTCTCTGCCCTGGTCCCAGTTGCTTCCCTGTAGTGTCTCCTCAACTCCAAAACCAACACTGGGGACATTTTGTCGTAATTTGGAAAGAGAGGTACAGCAAAGGGAAACAAGGAAATGTCACAGAGGGCCATCGAAACTCAGCTGTGGGAGTGACTGCTGCAAAAAAAACCTGTCCTCGACATGGATGGCCTCCACAAGCTCTGGTCATATGGCGACTATTCAAATACAGCAAGTCTTCCTCATTTGGCACTCCATGCTAAGCAGTAAAAGCCTGCTTAGATTTCTGCAGCCCATCCCTTCACTGCCGGATGTTTGCTTCTTTAAAAAATACTTGACTACATGAAAAAATTTTAAAAAAGACGAAATTCTTCGGGAGCAGACAGACAGTGAGGGATCAGCCTCAGCTGGCTCAGGCAGACCACCGAGCTGGAAAAGAAATTCTGCCTTATTTCTGTCACAAGATATTGACGACATGATGCAAAGTGGAATCTGCTCCAGAAGACCTTGGAGAAGGAGTAGGAGCAGGGATCCAGCCCTCTCTGCCCTTCACAGTGACCACTCTCCTCCAGGTAATTACATGGGGACCCATGAGGACTCACGTCCCAGACTGTGCATCTCAGATACCTTCAAGGACCAAGATGAACCTGATCCTGAATGGTTCTCAGTTCATAGTAAAACTAGTTTCTTAAGCTCTGAAGGTTTTTACAGAGAAATTCATTCCTACTCTCTTTCTTGGGGCAGCCTAAGCTAGTTGTGCTGGGAGAGTACCAAACTGCAGCTGTTTCATTAGTGCCTTCAACAATGCGGTAGAACAAAAAGCTAGCCAAAAAGAAACCTGGGATGAATATCAAAGAGCTGAGCTTGTGTAGCTTTGTACCCAGATGTTTGTATAGAACTAGTGTAGAAACGTCAGGAGCCTCATGCCTGTTAGAGCAGCTCTAACTTGGTCTCTCAGCTGCTCAAAAGCCAGTTTCACCTTAAACACAACTAGAAGAATACTTTCCCACTGTGCTGGCAGTTCTGAAGTTCTGCTGTTATTCTATAACCTGGGCAGAAGCTGAGGTCTACACTGCTGGCATGAGCCTCGGGTACCTGCCACCAGCACCATTTCGGGGAGTCTCAAGACTTTGCTAAGCAAGAGTGGGAAACACACCAGCACAGAAACAGGTCCAGGCTGAAGGGGCTATGGAGGCTCCTTCCTTAGGGAAATAAATAAATAAATAAATAAATAAATAAATGAAATAAATAAGGCAGCTGTAAGTCAAAGCCTGCCACTTCAAGCAGGTACCACCACAAATGCACAAATGCTTTCTCCTCCTTGCTAAACCACACACAGACACAGGGAGCAACAACTGGCTGATCATGCACACAAATCACCGGGGAGAGGAGCCTGGCACAGGGGTAATCCAACGAGAGCTGCAGATGCACATGAGAACCTGGAGGGAAAGTACAATGTGCAGCCAGCGATGCAAAGATGGGGGAAGGAGAGGCGGGGGGAAGAGCTCTTGATCTTCTGGAAGAGGGAGGGGTGGAAAGGGGAAAGCATGCGAGTGAGGGAGTTCTCCAGGAGAGGTGAACCGCAGGAGAAAGTTGCATGTGTGGGGCAGAGGAAAGGAAGATGATGCATTGAATTTCAAGGGGAAAAGTGCTAGAACCGCTTCCTGCAGAGAAACAGCAAATACCTACAGGAACTCAAAGGGGGAAAAAAATGTTGCAAGAAAATCCAAGGATAGAGTTTCTTCTGACTGCACACAAGGAAGCTTTACTTCCAACTGACTTGCTGCCACTTATCTTTCAGCAGTAAAATACATTCACCCATCCCAAGCTCTTAAAAAACAATAATAATGTAAACAAAAAAGAGTTTACATCCCCCAAAGCAGGCCATTATGCTTATGAAGGTAGCTCCAAAGAAACTTTGCATGGCTGTGCCTAAAGAAAGGAGGGGATGGAAAATGAAGTGTTTGCAGACACAAGAAAATAGACAGACCAGAGGGGGGGAAGGGAATGGAAACAAAACAAAACCAGGAAAATACTGCTCATCTGGGGCTTGTTAAATGCTACATGACAGGCAGGGAAAGCTGATGGATTGCTTCATTGCATTCGGTGCCATGCTTTCAGTGCCCTTCCAGAGTGACAACATGTTCTCTTATCTGAAGTAAAAGGCACCTTTTGTGATACTGAGGACTCTGGGCTGGAGCAACCCTGCTGCAGGTGGGAGACCAGCAGCTGCTGGTCTTGCCAACACGCCAGCAGGACATCCTTTGGGCTCCTAGCTTTTTGCTTCCCTCCCTCTTCAATCAGACTAAACGAAATGGAGCCATTTGCGGGTTTAGAAGTGGCAAGGGTTCAGCCCACTCCACCCCCAGGCGCTGGAGGGTTGAAATCAGAGCAAACGCTCTGCAGAACATTTGTGCACTTTCCAATTGCTGCACAACCGGCCGCATGGAGAGCCCAAGCTACGATTCACCTTCTAAGCAGCCCCAGGAAAGTGGTTAGGAAGCTACCTTCATTCTTATTTTTCAAGAAGGGGAAGCTGATGTGAATCTTGGCATGGTCGCCACTTGAAAGAAACCCCCAAAGCTGTTGGGTGGCAGCCAAGCATTCAAGCAGGCAGAGCAGAGGTTCCCAACGCTGATGCTCTCTCACCCCCTGCCTCCCTCCCCGCTCCAGGGCATCAACAACCACACCCAGCAAGATCGTTTCTTGGATTCCCTCCCCTCCCATTCATGATCGCATAACATCCCCGGGGCAATTGCTCACACGGAAAAGCAACATGAGGAAAGTATTTAATGTATGTTTACGTCTTTTAATATAGTGTAGCAGCTGGAATCAAAGGCGAAAAAAGGAACAGGCCTCGGCACATGAGCAGCGTGGCTCTCCACAGAGCCCCCTTCTAATCACCGCCGTTCCCTGGACCACAGCTTTAGAAATCAGGCACTAGCCCCTGTTGCCTAATTAACAGAGCAGTGGAAAGCCTAGGAACAGGCATATCTTCTTCCTCCCTAAGTGGCCACTGAATAAATGCTATATCCCCAGTTCACAGCCCCTTTTTACATTGCTGGCATTACCAGTCCTTTGTGTACCCACATGCTGTTACTTAAATTGCTTCCATGTTTTCATTAGTTGCCCTCTGTGCTGTGTGTATTGAAACTCTAGCAAGAGTGCTGAAGTGGTATTTCAAAGCACTGGGGACTACTGGAGATGTGGCTGAAGTTATTATGCAACAAACTTAAGTGATTTTTTTTTTTTCAAGTCCTGATAGAGTTTGCTCCTCCTCAGGGGGAAAAGATAAATTCAGGTGCTACTCCGTGAGGTGCAGGACAACCGCTCCCACCCACCGGAGACACATGCCTGGCATTTGCAGCTTGGATTATGCTCAACTCTCCATCCTCATATACGGGTCTGTGGGGCCTGTATATATGCCCTGTATCCATAAGCAAGGTGGTAAACTCAAATAATGGTTTCCCTTGTGCTCCCACAAGCAAATTAAATGTGTACATTGGGTGTACATTGTGTACAAACTCTCCTGGCAAAAATCCACAGAGGACAGTGGAGTGGTGCCAGCTGAAGATCTGCCCCACTGGTTTAAACGCATTGTTCCCCGCTGCTGGTAGCTGCTTTTCTGGGG
This sequence comes from Calidris pugnax, assembly GCF_001431845.1. Taxonomy (NCBI): domain Eukaryota; kingdom Metazoa; phylum Chordata; class Aves; order Charadriiformes; family Scolopacidae; genus Calidris; species Calidris pugnax. The sequence goes on along the minus strand of NW_015090911.1, from coordinate 4,734,715 downwards.
TTTGCGCTGATTAAAGCAACAGGCAATCAAACAGGCTAACTCTGAAATAGCAAAACCACCAGAATCAGTTAAATGTGACAATTACTTTTTTTTTTTTTTTTGTAACCGCTACCGCAACTCTCAACAGCTCTGCAAGTACAAGCAGAAGGTACCTGCACGCTTCTCTCTCCCATGAAAACCCATGGGTGGACCGGACAGCTTAAGCTCTATTCGAGTTCCAACTTGCTGTTTCCTCCCAACTATCTTCCACCAAAAAACCTCCATAAGTGCCATAAGATACACCCATTGGCCTTGAAAGTAACGACACTGCCAACACTGGAACCTTTCTCCCACCGATTTATTACTTCCCACTCCTGTAACACCTTTTGTCACCCCATGGTACAAGATGTTCACAGCCAAGACCTGATCCTGCAGCCCATGAGCTCACAGGCAGTCGTGCGCGAAATCTTTTCAGCTGTAGGGAGGCATGGTGGTGATGCAGGCTGCAGGTCTCCAGGCATCATTTCCCTTGAGATCACAGCACTGGGGTCTTCCAGATCCCTGCTGGGGACCTCTCTGCCCCGGCCCCAGCTCAGCAGCTGCTGCGTGGCAGCCGTTGGGTGTTATGCTAATGGATAGGCCAGTGCGGCAGCCTTCTCCCCATCTGCTCAGAGCATCCACCTGCTGGGGTTCAGGGTTGTTGTGGTTTTTTTTTTCCAGTTTTTTTTTGGTTTAATAGCCAGAATAGACCAGTGGTGTCCTAAAGCTCTTCCAGGCTGCACACGGACACAGCACCAGCCAGCTCGGCCCTCACGGTAGGGGTGCAGGCTGGATGCAGCCACGGTTGGGCCACGATTCACTTATTTCAAACTCCTTATCTTTCTGCAATTTAGGTCTCACCCCAAGCATAACACACTACAAGGTGCTTTTTTTCTGTTCTTGTTGCGGTTGGTTTTTTATACAAGTAGTTAGCTTTTTTTATTTAATATTTTTGGATGGCCACATGAAGGAATGAACACGCCTGCCATACCCCTCTGACTGGGTGATAAATAGAAATGAAAGTTCCAATTTCTAAGCAGTCATATTCTCCACAATCCATGCACAGTAGGTAGTGGTTTGCAAGCCTTTTTTTTTTTTTTTTTTTTTTTTTTTCTTCCTTCACAGCTATGGGGGGATGGCTTGTGACACTTTTGCTCTCACTGAGCATGGTCTCATAACACCACTGGTTCCCCTGAGACTTCTGCAAGTATTCAGGGAGGAAAGAGAAGTGGAAATAAAACATTTCTTTGTGTTAAGAAGAGAGCCCATCCTTCTTAATAGGTGGGGAAATCTCCTTTGTGTGTATTATAGGGGCAAACATCTGCTATGCATTAAAAAAAAAAAAAAAAAAAAAAAAATTCATGCACTTAGTGTATGCCATTTAGCAAGATTCTAAGAAAAAAAAAAGTCTTGATTTTGATGGGTTTTTTTTTTTTCCAACTTAGGCTTCTAAGAAAAGTACTCTCAGAGTGAGCAATGTTAATCTCCCTGGGCTCTGCCTTGAGTCAATTGGAAATGTTGGTTCTTCAAAGAGTGATTTAGAGTTATCAGAATTTCAGTCTAAGGCAGTCTGCCGAGAAGACTGTCTCCGGGGAGAGCCATTGGCAATTAGCCTCCTCAAGGCTTCAAGTAACCCTTTGAGCATCCATCAACTGTGCAAGGTATGGGAGAAACGGAGACCTTCTGCACAGCGGGGGATCCAAGCTGCATGAGCAGGAAAGCCAAGTCACGCCTTGATCTGCAATTAGTGGACGCCTACATCCTAGATGAATTTGTCCAGGTTTTAGAGGTACTTGTGAACCTTTCATCAAATCTGGGTTCCTGTCTGAACTCATCATGATGCCTACTTGTTACTAAGGAGGCAGAGGTGAAATATTTGTACTGTGATAAAGCCTCAACCTGACCAAAGCTCCTTTGTCTTACACCTAGGACAGAAAACACCACTACACCCAAAATAACATGAGTAATCACCAGGTGTCCCTCCCTTCACCAGTACTGCTTAAAACACTTGAACTAAATTTGTTTTAAAGACTAAGTGCAGGGGATATTTCTGAAAAAAATCAAGCCAACAGCAAAACAAAAGGATGCTCCCGATAACAGCTCATACAAAGAAAAAGTTTTCTCTCTTTTCCCCTCCCTCTTGCTCTCCTTGACTAAATGAAAAAATAAAAATATAGAGATCAATTTTTACCCAAACTTAAAGTACCAAAAATTTCTCACCAGAAGGATATTTCAAGCAAATGATAGGCATCTGGAAGAAAATGAGACTTACAATGGAAGTATTTTCTGAAGCATAACTATAGTGTTGCTAGCACAATGCTGTAATCAAGAATAATGGAGCCCCTTGTCTGGTACACAGGAATGGATTCAATTGTTCACTGTGCACATACCTATATTTTAAAAATGTAGTCAAAAGCTTTAACTGCTAAAATGCTTGAGTGTTAGTGCTCGGACACAAAGCAGTATAGGAGTGGACTCCTTCATTTATCATTCATGTAATGATTAATCTTAAATCTCAATTACGCAGAAAAATAGAAGAGGCCCGAGTGAACTTTTGATCCCTTCCGAACTGGTTCATCTGAAGGGTAGTTCAAGACCATCCCCGCAATGTATGAAGCGGTGGAGGATGATACCTGCTCTGTATTACCTCCTCCAAGGCCAAGCAGGGCTCTGCAAACCTTGCAAAGGTTATGTCTCAGACACAAACTGTTTGAGTAGGTTTAATCCTACCTTCTCCCTGTGCCTTCAGGTGTAAGGGGAAACATGGGAAAGAATAGAACTTACCTTCTTTTTGGAGTGTGATCTGTCCTCTTCTTTAGCTGCTTTGCTATTTTTCCCAGCTCTGGAAAGCTTCTGCTCCCCAGACTGCTTGATGGTGATTTTGATCTCTGGAGGGCAAATATAGTTCTCCAAGTTCTTTGGGGGCTTTTTAGCTCTCTTGGTGGTCTGGATCTTCAGTTTTAGACTCCCCTCTGTGAAGTTAGCTTCCTTGATCGAAAATTCCTGCTCCTCCAGGCCGTCTCCTGCCACCCATTTCTCGCTGTCGGCATTGGAAGTGGAATCCACGTCTCTCCCAGAACCCAGCTCATCCTCTTCCTCAGGCTCCAGCCTCTCACCACTCACCGGGATCCCTTTCCCCGAACCCGACGCAGGCAGCATTGTCTCCCCTGTGCAGCTGGAGGTAGGTGGAGGCTTCGTAGAGGTGATGGAGGTCGGCAGAAAGTCTGCCTCGCCCCCCCTTTGCCGAGAGCTGCCCAAAGTCTCCCTGGGCTCCATAGCAATACCACAACACCCTGGAGTTTTGTCAGAGGGAAGGGGAGCACGGGAGGGGATGAGGAGAGAAAGGGCAGGTACGATCCCAGGGAATGGATGGTAACTGTCTGCTGAATTCAACGTCCCAATTGCCCAGAGGTTGCAAGGAGCTCAGAAGAGACCAAATCTGCCACTGTCAAAAGAAAGGAGAAGAAAAAAAGGAAGTTAGCACACGTACACGTATCGAACACGAGTGTGGAGATGACTGAAATGGGGCATGGTTGGGCTTCCCCTGCAGCATCTCAAAGGCCTTCCTTAAAGCAAAATGGGAACTGGGGCTGGCCAACGTTTTTGGGGGCTGGAATTGGTATCACCAAGCAAGGTGCAATAACCATGTGTACTGCTAAATTGATGAAAATGGATATATAAAAAACAAGAAAAGCAGTGTACAAATACAACACTGCCTGCAGCCCTAGATGCTCCCTGGGATGCTGGAAGTGCAGAAGGATCCACCTGGGTCTTGTGCATGGTATATCAGGGACGTGAGTATTGAGGGTGACGGGGGAAAGCTAAACTCAATGTTTTCCAGAGTTTCTCATGCCCTTGGGCACTACTGCTTTGTGGCTGACTGAAGCAAAGACTATGCTCTCATCCTTTCAAATATGGGATTTCTTTAAAACATCACAGATTGAACCCTTTGAGATTGAAGCACTCATATTCAGTAGCTTACAAAGTCTAGGCCAAAGTTAGTGGGAGAAGCTGTGAATGTTCAACTGGGGCAAAAGATGTATTACTCAATGACATAGAAAGGCTAAGCCAAATTACAAGCATCTGGTTAAATATATATAAAAATACATGTACAGTGTTTTTAAAGGTATCAAGATGCTCTCATATACCCTCCCTAAAATCCCTCCTGTAGCCACCCTCACACACCCATCACAACAAGCTAGTTTAAGCTACAAAATTACGAGGCAGAAGCAAAGATATTTTCTGCTACTTTAGCAGAAACGGCTCCCTGGTGGGCCAGAGGAGTATCACTTCTGGCATACAGAGAAGGAAACAAGAAGGCACTGCCAGGAGTAGGTGCTTGGGGCGCAGACCTACTCTTTCAGCAGCAGCTCCCTGCTAGATTAGCTCTGCCACGCTGCCAAACCCCACCCCTCCACCAACTGCAAGCAAGATCTGAGCATGGTCAGGGATTTCCCAGCTCGTTCTTAGCAGCAATAAACCATAAAGGAGAAACAAAAATGGTCTTGCTCTACCTGTCACTAAATCATAACAGCATTATCATAGACTACTCTAAGGCACAGCTCATCAAGAAAAATCACATGGCCTTGTACCACTGGCCTTCTTTCTGCCTTTCAAAAATACCTTGCACGAGCTTAAAATACAAAGAGAAGTAATAACAAGTACCTTTTATTAGTTATATATTCACATTTCCACTGCAGTGTGGCCACGGGTCACTTCTCTGACCCTGGCACATATGGCTGCTAATGGAAAATCCTAAGCATCCTAGAGCTCCATGAAATCATTGGGTGACCTCCACCCAGGTCCCAGCAGACACAAATTCAAATAAAGTTCCCATAAATAGCACAAGCTGACAGCCCAAGCAGAAGAAAAAAAAAAAAAAAAAAAAAAAAAAAAAAAAAAAAAGAAGGCAGGACATTTTTCTAAGGTCTTCTCCAGCCAGATGCATCATCTTTCATTTCTAAAGCGGCGTCTTTGTCACAGCAAAAAAAAAAAACCAACCCCAAACCTTACCTTCTTGCTTCGTCTGGGTTGATTTATGCAGGTTACATTGATTTGTAACATAAATTTTGCAAGATCATTTAATATTCCTTTTGTTGTACAACTTGGAGGAGCCTAAATGGGAATCTGACT
>NW_015090911.1:4715454-4729421 GCF_001431845.1 Calidris pugnax | reverse complement strand
GGGTTTAATATTTTTCCTAGAACTTTTTTTTTTTTTTTTTTTTTTTTTTTTTTTTTTTTTTTTTTTTTTTTTTAAAAAAAAAAAAAAAAAAAAAAAAAAAAAAAGAAGAACTATCATGGAGCCTGATCTGCCATCTGGCCTTAGAGATGGTTTCAGTAGCTCATAGGAGATAGAAATGCACCATAAAAACACTTATGCTTAAGTAGCACATCTTCTGGCAACAGGGAGAAGACTCATTTCCCAGAGCTGCTGTCACTGGTCTCATTTAAGGTGATCTTGAAGAACTAACAGACCCAAGGTCTGCCTCATGCTTGCCTTGACTCATCCTGTGGTCAGAAAGTGTCTCCATTTCCCCACCTGTGAAACAAGGATAATGCTTACCTCATTCAGACCTATTGTAGGGTGGGTTAGTTAATGCCCTTACATAGTTTTGAACCCAAGTGTTTACCATGTGGTAGTTGCTAATTACTAACGCAATTAGTACATTAAAGCCACCCAGTTGCAAGGAGCTGCTCCACCTAATTGACTGACCTTGCACCTTGCCTCTCCTTTGTGCTTATGGAGGTGATGGGAGTCAGGGTTACCTTCCTCTTCCAACCCGTCCAATCAAAAAAAATTAAAAAATAAAAAAATGGAGCCCGTCCTATTTATCTGCCATTTCACATTGTTAATCTCCTTGGAGAGGGACACAATGTACACACACTCCTGGCCTGCAACACAAACACAAGGTGGTAAAAGCTTGGCGGTGCAGCATTCCAGGGAGTTACTGCTCTGGTATGCACGCATGTACAATGGGCACTCTGTGCTGGCCTCCGCCCACAGGCTTTTAACCTCTCTCACTGCTGGTAAAAAAAGAGAAAGCTTCTGGCAGACAGCATCTAGTTCAACGTGCAGGACAGCAGGATGAGTCCGTGACCACCAACGATGCAGGGAAGGCACCACAGCCCCCGGTGTAATCGACCAACCTGCTTGGCACCCAACATCGGATGGGAGCTGAAGTAAAACTCACGGCTCCGAGCTAGGAAGGGTCTTTCAGGTTTTGACTCATTGGGTAATGTTTTATGGAGGATGAATAAAAAGCTATGCTTCTGCTCCAAATTCTGGTTGTGGGTCTTCGACCCAAGCTCTGCCCGAACACTCACCCCTGCTTGGCTGCATGCCTCCAGGTCAGCAGAAAAAAGCAACAGATGAGTAAAGTCATGGCATTACATCAGTGTCGGGTGAGTTCATGCCAAATCCACCTTAAAATCCCACTTAAAAATATTGGCCTCCTGCTCTGCTGAGAGCCTGAAGATGATGATATCACCAGACCTGCAGGTAGCAACAAATAACGCTGCACTCCAACGCTGTGCAAAATTAACTGGGTCATTGTTTTAGGTATCTCCTTACTCTCCTCCAGGGTTAATAGTTAAATGACTGGGGTGCAGGGACATTTATACTCGTCTTTCTTGTTTGGGCAGGCTACCTTTGCTTTGACTAATTAGGAAACCTCACTTCAGGCTTTTGAACGTGTAACCTCTTTTGGAAACCTCCCCATCTCCCCTCTCCAGGCAGCCTTCGAGCAGAAACGCTGAAAGGACAGTGATGAACTCTCTTCCTCTAGCAGCTTTTCAGCCTTAGCTGGCAACATGCAGATTTGGAAATTCAGGGAGAAAGTGGATTCTCCAGGAGACCTCTAGCTCTATTTTAAAAACCCAAGAGATGGGGGCTGTCCAGTCTTTTAAGTGCTCTCCTAAACTGCCCTTCCAGGCCTCCAAGGCTCACCAGCAACAAGTCCTGTTCAATAAGCAACTGCAGAGGCATTTTACTATCCAAATTAAGCTCCCAGAGGAAAGTGATACTGCTAGCAGGCTTCCTGCAGTCAAGTTAAATTTGAGGAAGATAATTCACAGGTGAATGACAACAAATTTCACAGAAATTGGCATTAGATCTTAATTAGGGAGAGATTCACGCTTCCTCTGATAAGTACTGAGAAATAATCAAATGCCTGTGTGTTCAGCCTTGCTACAGCAGCTCACACATCTCTTATCAGTTTCTCTGAGCACCTCAAACACACTCCTGGAGGCAAAGGCCTGAAGTATGAGACCTTCCTTTGGGTCATACTAGATGCCTTCCATTAAGTGCTCTGAATAAGCTCCCTTCTCCTGCCTCAGGCAACTACTCAAGTATTCAGATGCCAGGGCTATAAAGTGATTAAACTGAAAATCTTCAGAGGACAAAAACAGAGGTGAGACCAGAAGTGAGGAGAAATCCACCTGTTTGGGATTCTCTATGAAATGGTAGTGAGCATAATACCTGGCACGGTTTTTGCCCTACACACGTTAGTAACAAGCAAAGGCTGATTAGACAAATGCAGGCCAACCAGATTCAGCCGACCAGAGTTTGTACTGTGGCTTGATTTGTTCAGGCACCAGGAGCACTAACAGAGAGCTTGGAGCAATATTACGGGATGCTGCCCAAATCCCATAGTACAGTAACCCCAGCCATGACTGTGGCTGCTTTTGGTTTATCCATAGAGTCCAAATGCTGTAAGATGAAAAAGAAAAGAAAAAAAATATTCTATTGAACATTTTCAAGTGAGGGGAAACTGAGGCACAAGTCTGAGAGCATTATAGTGAACGTGAAGAGGAGCCCACGTGTTCCCGAACCCCATGCCTGTCATGTTGCCTTTGGACCTCACATTCTTTCATGTGACATGCAAGTTAAATCCCTAATCTCTGCAAAATATCAGAAATCTTGGAAGCCTCTTTACACTCCATCTTTTTAAAACCATTCACCACAAAGCACTGGAGACTATACAGCAATATTTAATGATGAGATATCACCTTTCACTCTGAAGACTCCCGGGTTGCTTCCTCAATTATATATGCCACCGCTGAAATGCAGCTGCCTCTGGGGCAGAGGCCAATGGACAACCCACATTACACCCGAGGGAAAGTTTTGGTCAGAAACCTGCTTTTATGAGAAGTGTCAGTGAAACTTCAGAATCCATCATGAGACATAAAAACCCAACAGCCTGGCGTGCAGCGAGCTGCACTGAACTCAGTTAACCCACATTAGAAATACACACAAAAAAAGCACCTCAAACCATTTCTTCATTATTGCTTTACAAAAAACCTGGGAAATTTTAGCATGGTTGTGGTCACGGTCCATGCACTGCCAGATGACCAGCAGCACAGGTTTGATGCAGATCTGGAACAGGCATCTGATCATACATTTGTCAAATGGACCAGAGCATACAAGGGTTAAGCCTTTCTTCATGCCAACTTAAAAGTAGTTCCAGAGGATGGGTAAAACTTGTGAGCCAGAAAGCCAGCATTGTGCAAACAAGTGACATAGTATGACACAATACAAAGTCTGCTGGGTTAAAATTAAGTCACTGCAAATTTTTCTGAACAAATTTGAACCAGGAGAATGAGTTTATACTGGATCAGTACCATGCCCCAGTAACGTATTTTATCTGCTGCTCAGAGCCCTGCAGCTACATTTGTTGCACTTTTGGACCACAGCCTCTGTTACTTCCTGTGGCCATGATACTCTGAAGGAACAATCCAGCTTTGGCAGGAAGCTGGAAAAATTACTGTGATAGCTATTTTCCGTCCACACTATAGATCCCATAGGAAACACCCTCTCCCTTTCACCCACCTCGGGTCAATCAGGACAGAAACAAGGCAGAAGGACTTCCCCTTCAAGAAAAACAAATGAAAGTCATCTCTTAATAAAGAGTCAAGAGATAGTCTGGTGAAATCCAGATCCTGACCAGACAGAGCCTTGCGCATCCTGCCCAAGGTGACCCTGTGCATGGTGGACTGGACAATCTCGAGGTTCTTCCAACCCCAGCCATTCTCTGCTTCTGTGATGTATTTATTTTGTTCTCTGTCTCCAGTGCTGGGTAAATTGGTCTCTCTACTACATGACAATTTTAAACACATTGCTAAAATCCCTCTCTATAAGATATACCCAGACATAGGCATGTATAAAATGGAAGTGGGTATACAATAGATACAGTATGATATCTTCAACTGATAAGAATAATTGCTAGTGGAATGGCAGTATGTGAATGCCTGTAATCCACAGACTACCCACAAAACAAACTAACTAGTCAACTAACTATAGCATGTGATTCATTGGTAGGGTGAGTTAGATGAACAGAGCAGAAAGGTCCTTCCTCTCCATGTGGTCCCTTTGCCTCTGAAGCTGCTTTTGTTCCAGTCCTTCTACCTCTGCCTCTGATTTTGAATGGGTTATGTTAGGCCTTTCTCTGAAGGGAAGGGAATTTCTCCTAGGTGTGGTTTATCCTCATGAAAACAAGGATTAATGACAGCTACCAGAACCAAAATTGTCATCTTCACTCCTTTCCATTGCATTGCCCTGAGTCCAGCCAATCCTCTGCACCATCACCAGCGTGACTGAGCAATGCTGACTGATGGCTCTGCCTCGGCATGCCCAAGTGCAGCAAAAGGAGACAGAAAAAGTCACACTGGAGGGGAAAAGGCAAGATAACCTGAAGATAGGTTGCTGCAAGCATCCCCTCCCCAAGACAATGAGATGGAAATAAATGAGAGCCTAAGCATATCTATAATTACGGAGGCATGTAAGTGTGCACATTACACATGTGTGTATCTGTCTTCTCAACATAGAGACATTAAGAGTAGATTATGGAATCATATTTGACTCCATAATTAGATTTGAGACTCCATAATTAGATCAGATAGTCACCTTTCTATGTAAGTAACTAACTATTGTACTGCGCTGAAGGGAGGGCCAACTGAATGATTAAACAACTGACATGGCCATAAATCACTAGGCCCATAAAAGCAATACTGCCCAAGGTACAGCTGTGACAACAGCCAGTGTAGCGAAACACACATCTGCGGCAGAAGGAGAGATGCCCATCATGTTGCCCAAGGACTTTTACAAGCTCATGCCTAAGAACTGTGCCAAGGTTTTATATATCTACTCACTCACAACCTAAAGCTGTATCTGGGTGTTGGGGAAGAGAGTACAGTCATCAGATCTGTAAACGTCTCCTCATGCTTACTTCTGGTCTCTGAAGGGCCAACGTAAGGACCAACTTCCCCCCACTTGTGCCTTCTGAGACAAATTCTGCTGCAGGACCTCTCCAAAGCTGAGCTCTATTCACTGGATTTACACCTCTGAATTGAGGAATAGCGTTTGATCCCAAAGACATCAGGAGTCGGTGTGTCTTTTTTACCCATCACCCTTATGAAAGGTAAATGGCCTCTGGGACACTAGAAAGCACAGTGAGATGCCAACTGTGCTCCAGCTCACTACAACACAAAGAGCCAAGCCAGGACACTTGCCTACGTTAGGTCAACACCAGGCTGTTGAGCTCCCAGACCAAGCATCATCATTCTTGGCATGATGTATAATCGAAGTTGACACCTGAGATGATAGCCCTGGGTGCAGCAGTGTGTGCTGCTACAAGGATAAAACTTATTCCTTTAACAATAGCCATAAAACTCTTTGGGGAAAAGTGTCAACATGTACGAGAAGAGGACTTCAAATGCTTAGTCTGTTCTAGCCAGCCCTTGCCAAGTGCACCATCCTGGAGATAGTGGCAGCCACTCCAGGCTACAAATGGAAAGTTTTATGGGTATTTAGGGAAAGGTTATTGGCACAGAGACCAGCCACAGAAAGCAAAAGCCTGCACAGTTCCATCATCTGTGTTACCAAACTTTCCTAGATTGACTCTGCCCTTGGAGAGCTGCCATCAGACACAGTAGCCTCCTTCTATCACCGCCGTGGTAGGGCAATAATTTCTCCTTCTCCCTCTGATAGAACATTTCCCCCTGCACCCTGAAACGTGTGGAAAATTATCTCTCTATATAAATCATTAACGAGAAGTTTGTTTTTATTTACTGCTACTGCCACAGGATTCCTCCTCCCTTCTTTTTTTTTTTTTTCTCCTCCATTATTTCATTTTCACTTGCACAAGTGCCAAATACACCAGCTTTCCCTCCCTTCAAGAAAAAAAAAATAAATAAACGAAATAAAACAGCATATCTGATAGGGAATGCCCCTTTTTTTTTTTTTTTTCTCCTCCATTATTTCATTTTCACTTGCACAAGTGCCAAATACACCAGCTTTCCCTCCCTTCAAGAAAAAAAAAATAAATAAACGAAATAAAACAGCATATCTGATAGGGAATGCACTAGGTCTTGGCTCAGCATCCATTCCTCAGAGCCGTAAGTGATGGCACAAGGAGGACCAAAAGGGCGGCGGTCCAGAACCTTTCCTGTGCCCAGTCTAGAGGCTGTACAAACAACACATCCCATATTACTCGATTCTGCGTGCTTCAAACGAGACTAGGAGTAAGAAAGGTTGGATTTTGTCCATGCAGACTTGCACTGTGTGTTTCCATGCTGAGTAAGCAGTGGTGTCTTGTTTGGTCCTGTATCACATACCAAGCATCCCCAGCATCAAGGGGGACTGTGGGAAAATAAGGCAGATAAAGGGCATTCAAGAAGAAAAGCAATAATTTGGGGTATTTAGAGGAAAGTACTGAGTTTGATTTGCCTTGCAGAATGTACCAGTCTTTCGGCTTTGAGGGAGGCGATAATAAAGAAGGAATACCCTTAAAGCCTCATGGATTGCAGAAGAAAAAGCAGGAGGCAAAAGCAGCACAGGACACAAGTGGACACGGCTGGATGTGCACAGGGCAAAGAGCAGCTCACAGTGCCAGGACAGCAACGTCAAGAGGTGTACATTAGTCAGGAGTGTGCCGGTGGGAAGACCCGAGGCCAGGAATAAAGGCAAGATAACCGAGAGGTGCTATGGGCAAGGGAAAGGAGTAGCTTTGCCTCTAATGAGGCTGAAGAGGAAGCGGTTACAGAAGTGCTGGGAGAAGTTGAGTCAGAAGGGAGATAAGAGCCTGCTGAGTATCTGAACTCCCGAAAGGCCTCTCCAGTTGAACTACTTCATCGTGCTCTTTGTGAGGCATTGCGCACATCAAACTGTCTCTGAGGTGGAAAATAGGATGAGGAGCACCAGATTCACAACTCAAATCCCTATTCAGTCAGGACCAGGACTTTGGATTGTTATTCCCTTATAACACCACTGACTTCAGGATGATGTTAAAGACCAGATGTTGTAGCCAGCAGGTTGAAGGATGTGATTCTGCCCCTCTACTCCACCTGAAGTACTATGTCCAGATCTGGAGCTCTTAGCATAGGAAAGACATGGACCTGTTGGACTGGGTGCAGAAGAGGGCCATAGAAATGATCAGAGAGCTGGAACACCTCTCCTACGAAAACAGGTTGAGAGAGTTGGGGTTGTTCATCCTGGAGAAGAGAAGGCTCCAATGACACCTTATTGCAGCCTTTTAGTACTTAAAGAGGGCTTATAAAAGAGATGAGAACGAACTTTTTAGCAGAGCTTGTTGCAATAGTACAAGGGGTGATGGTTTTAAACTAAAAGAAGGGTAGGTTTAGACTTGATAGAAGGAAAAAATTCTTTACTATGAGGGTGAAGACACTGGCACATTGCCTAGGGGGGTGATAGGTGTCCCATCTCTGGAAACATTCCAGGTCAGGTTGGACAGGGCTCTGAGCAACCTGATCTAGTTGAAGATGTACCTCCTTATGTCAGGGGGACAGGACCAGATGACCTTTAAAGGTCCTTTCCAACCCAGATTATTGTATGATTCTATGAGGTCACAGTTTTAAGGACTCCAAGGTCAAGTCAGTCATGGGTGCCCCTTCTCTCTGTTGATGACATATAGGTATCTGTCTCCTAATCTGAATCTTTCATTTAGGTCCCAACCAAGGAAAATTTGGTCTGTGGGCTCCAATGGGTCAAGAGACCCCTGAACTGAGGCATCCCAGTCACTGTTCCCCAGATGGAGAGGGATGCAGGTTTGAATAGGACCCCAGTCCCTACCTATGGCCATGCTGCAGCTTATTGTTATTTTAATTGTTGCTCATGCTGTTTTTTTCAGAGGTTTTCCTCATGGGCCCTGGGAGGTCTGTTCACTGAGCTAAGCCTGAAGGAACAGCGTGGTAAGTAGGACCCGAGAGGTGATCATCCCCCTGTACTCGGCACTGGTGAGGCCCCACTTCGAGTACTGTGTTCAGTTTTGGGCCCCCTACCACAAAAAAGACATTGAGGTGCTGGAGCGGGTCCAGAGAAGGGCAATGAAGCTGGTGAGGGGTCTGGAGAGTCAGTCTTATGAGGAGAGGCTGACGGAGCTGGGGTTGCTCAGTCTGGAGAGGAGGAGGCTGAGGGGAGATCTTATTGCTCTCTACAACTCCCTGAAAGGAGGGTGTAGAGAGGCGGGGGTCGATCTCGTCTCCCAAGTCACAGGCGATAGAACAAGAGGAAATGGTCTCAAGTTGCACCAGGGGAAGTTCAGGTTAGATATTAGGAAAAATTTCTTCACTGAAAGGAGTATCAAGCATTGCAATGGGCTGCCCAGTGAAGTGGTTGAGGCACCATCCCTGGAGGTGTTCAGAAGACTAGTTGACATGGTGCTCAGGAATTTGTTTTAGTGTTGGTTAGGTTTTTTTTTTGTTTGGTTTTTTTTTGTTTGTTTGTTTTTTATGGTTGGATTAGATGATCTTAAAGGTCCCTTCCAACCTAGGCAATTCCGTGATTCTGTGATTCTGGCCTGAAAGCCACACTTAAAAGGCAGCATGCTTTAAGAGCAGGTGTGTCTTCAACTCTAACAAAAGGATGGAGGAGTAGGACCTACGTTTCTGTGACTACCTCCTATGACACAGAACTGGGATCTAGCGTAAGCCATACTTATAGCAAATGCCATTTATGACACTACCCAGTAAGATTTATAGGGATCATGCCTCTCTCTTTAAACCAAAAGCGGCAAGATCTCCATTGACTTTGGGATGCCTACAATGACACTTCTAATTTGTCATGGCATCAGAAACCATGACCTCCATTTTTTTGTTCCCTTCAAACATCAAAAGAAGACAGAGGCCTTCAACAAACCCTATGTTTATACCAATTTATCAGCTTTAAATCCAGCAGGTTAGACTGCTACCTTATTTAAAAACATGTTCTCAGAATAATTTAAAAGGGAAGAATGTTTCCTTTTCATCCCCCACCCTCACTTTTTTTGAATAAATTGGGAAAAAATGGAACAACTGACAGCTGGAGAGAATTTACTCAACCTTTCAGGAAGAAAATTGCCATCAAGCGAAGAGAAAGCATGACATTTTTCAGCCCATTAGGTGAAGGTTTATGGAAGTTACAAGAATGTGAATATATGGGTTAATATTTTAAACTGTTTTGCAACCTTAGGAATAATGGTCATGTACAATAACTTTGCCCAGGTTCCTGCTGTAACACTTTGCATGTATACAATCTGGTTCAAACACTTACTAAACTCCCCCAGTTAAGCTTCACATCTCTGATCCCTTCTGAAAAAGAATTGAAGAATCCAATAAAGAATTATTCCTCTGTACAGAATTCTATTGAATCCCCACTATAGAGCTCCATAGGAAGGCTTTAGAGAAAAAAAAAAAAAAAAGGACAATAAAACCTACAGGAAGGATTTCCTTGTTTAGCAAACTAATAGGATTTCAGAGGAGTTTCAGTGGAAACTCTATTGCATTCTCCAAAACCAAAAATTTAGCAAGGCTCAAGGAGAGGTAGGCATGGATCACAGCACCACTCCAGAATATGCTGGGTTTGAAAACATACAGTGAAGGGAGGCCAGTGTCCAAGTCTTAGAAATCTCATCGGTAGGATAGTCAGGATATGTGGATTCATATGGAAGAAAGACATGCCTGTAATGTCTTACACTTTGACCTCTGGTTTGTGTATCATCATTTTCTCCTGCCTTAAAACTAACTTCCCCATCTGCTAAAATACCAGGACAGAAACAGAATGATTCATTGTATACATATATATCTCTCGGTTTTAAAGGTTAAAGCTAACAAAAATTTCAAAGTAACGTAAAACCTCAGGCTTCCGATCTTTAACCCATTTCTAATTTCGAGGTATTTAAGTGAGTCCTGGGTTACCTCACGCTTGCCTACCACACATTCTTCTGAACAGCTATCCCAACTGCTGTTACAGGAGATGCTGTACTATGGTAGAGGAAACTTTGCTCTCATTGCTGCCACATTCTTACAGCCCTTAACTGCCCAGGATTTCATAGCAACTCTTACAGAAAAAGGAATTCACTCCCCACGACAGCTTTTAGCCACCACCCCAGCATCCTACTCTGCCAGGCATTTGCACACTGATATATCATGCACTGCAGAGCCA
Source organism: Calidris pugnax (assembly GCF_001431845.1). NCBI lineage: Eukaryota > Metazoa > Chordata > Aves > Charadriiformes > Scolopacidae > Calidris > Calidris pugnax. The sequence continues at coordinate 4,719,170 of NW_015090911.1, read as the reverse complement.
AGCTTCAGACCACACTGTGCTCTAATATTCAGCAGGGCAGGTCAGAGCCTTGCCCTCACCTTCTGACCTCATGTTTGTATGGAAATTAGTGTCCTCCTGCATGGCTTTTCCACACATTGAGCTTGCTTTCAAAAAAATGTGCTAGGCTCACAAGCTCTGCATGGGAAGGACAACTGAAGCTCATCCTTACCATTTGCACAACTCCTTACTTTTTCCTGCAAGACCCTAGTGCTGGGTGGACATGTACACGAGCCACACCACTATCCCCACTCATTGGCAAGAATAAACCTGACCCTGGCACTTGTGAGTAACACCAGTGACTGTATTCCCAGAGTGCTTGTCTGGCCACCTTTCTGTTTTGTCACCTGTGCATCAGCCCTATCGCTTTGCCCTGTGTATCTAAAGTCAACAGGGTCATCATCACTCTGGCAACGGCACATGGGTTCGGTGGACAGGCAACAATGCAAAGATCATAGAGACAGAGAGACCTGAGACCTTATGAAGACCTCTAGCTAGACTGGGAAGTAAACTAGAGCTGTAAAGATCATAATTAAGCCTGGATCAAATCCTCCCAGTCCTAGAGGTGTTTGAGGTACAGAGTTTCGATTTGGCCTTTTGGAGAGAGAGGTGACTAGCCTGAGAACTCTTCAAAATTTTCAATTTCATAAAAGACAACAAAAGCTTAAATGAAATAATGTCAGAAGATTGCTTTTCATATCCAGCTGCCCCACAGCTTACAGTAAAAGCTCATCATTGTGTTTGGACAATCTGTGCTGCAAAGTAAATCCAACTCCAACAGGGCAAAATAGCCCCTAACTCTGCTCCCTCTCAAGAGCTGATAAACAGAATTTACCACTCCCTACTTCCTTCAGACATTTCCTCAGCTTTGAAACACAAGCTGCATTATCCTCTGACTGCTTTTATTCAATTTAAGAAATGATTTTGCCTTTCTTTTTTTTTTTTTTTTCTTTTCTTTTGGCTCCCACCTATTTATCCCTCTTGCTTTGCTCTCTCTATGACTAGTTAAATGAGAATGCAGAAACCAGGTACCTGTTGGGGAGCTGCACTTGTTCCCAGCACCCAACAGATCTCCAAGCAGGTCTGAATATGCAATGAATTTTTGAAGTTGCATCAAGTGAAGCCTTCACATTGAAAGAAGGAGAAATAAACCATCTCTAAGGGTTTGAGTGCACCTCAGAAACAACTGTGCAAACAATGTATGCTTGCAACTTGATTTCATGCCCATATCAGAAGTCAAAGCAGTCCCAACCTCAAAAGTTTGGAAATCGTTTTCAGATCTGACAGTCCCCCTGGGCTAAAACCTGAAATTGAGGGTTTTAAAGCCCATCTTTAATGAAGATGACAATTTCCTAAAAGGATGAGTCATTTTATTTCCTCAACAATAATAACGGGAAAGGAAACTCTTCTTTTTCTTTTTTAATCAAGTTGGAAAGACAGAAAGTAATGAGAACATAACCTATAAGAGCAGCAAAACCAGTCCCAGTAGAAACCACAAGCCCTGCAGCAAAACACTGGCAACCTTTCCCGCTAAAATTCTCGCACAGACTCTTGCCTTTCTTCCTAGGCTTTGTATTAGCTCTAAAGCTTGGATTGCTGCTGCCCTAAAAGTGCCTGGACTTCTCAGCAACAAGGCAAGGTTTTGCTGTCAGTTTCATCTGATCACCTTTTTCTTTAGTGCACAGATTTGGTGCCCTTCTCCCATCATCAAACGCGTGTTTAATCGTGTCACTTACGTGCTCAAAACCCTGCAAGCCTACATGTTATGGTAGGCAAAAAGGGCATGTTGAATTTCTGAATATGGCTTAAATCTTACTCAGTTGGCCCTACAGCATCATGGACCAGATTTTGGCAGATATTAATGCTGCCTTTCAACATCATCACAGACCCAAAGATCACAGATACTCCAGAGACGGGTAGTTAAAGGGGAGCAAGAAAGACCACCTAGGCATATGGCTAAACAAATCAGTCACCAATTCACTGGGAGAGCTTTCATTTTCATCACAGCAATCTGTTGGATCCCAGAACTGTTTTTACGTGGTTCATTAGACAATAGCCTTTCTTGCCACTAGTTGGGTCAAGAGTCAAAATTGCTGTGTAATTGCAAGCCCTGAGCACAAGGCAAGAGTTTTTCGGTCCTGAAGGGTGTTGTCCAAAGGGAAAAGAAAACAGAAGGGAAAGATTATGTGTGAGCAATTGAGCCCTACTGAGAGGGCAAAAAAAGTCACTGAAACTGGGATTAGCCAAATCTTGTAACAGAAAACAAGAGTCCTGTTGGTAAACTGGCACTTACACCTAAGAGACGTGTGTCATGGGGAAAAGGAGCTCAAAGGATGGGTCAAAACAGACCAGAAGAGGAGATTAAACATCATCCAAAGCCAAAAAATGATGGTTGTACCTTTTCAGGCATTTAATTCCTTGAGTTAATTAAGCATACGGCGATAGCAGTTATTAAAAAAGAACAGTTCCCAACTTAATCAAAGTACATTATTAGAGATGATACGTAGGAACCTCAGTAGAGAAACCCCGTAAATATCAAGTCAAACTAAATAGCTCAGTTATGATTAATAATAAATCATGGCCACTGTTTCTTTTGTTTGCCAACAACTAGCATCATTTACGGCTCTGCACAAACCTAACACACCATTTTATTACATTTCAGAGAGTGCATCTTCCTAAAATGATAATGTGTTAATAATCTATGCTGGGCTTTTTGGCCAGAACCAAAGAGCTCAAACAACTTGAAATAACATCAGCAAAAAATTATTTATTCCCCATCCCTAGTTGCAGAGAAAACAGAGGTTTTCTTGGCTCAGTTACTTCTCAATAGATTTCTGGTTTCAATTAAAACTTTGAGTCTGAGAAGTTAAAAAAAAAAAAAAGAAAAAGCCAATAAGAGATGGAAGAGAAGTCTCCATTCACTGAGTGTTCCTGCTTTTTTTTTTTTTTTTTTTTAAAAAAAAAAAAAGAAAAAGCCAATAAGAGGTGGAAGAGAAGTCTCCATTCACTGAGTGGTCCTGCTTTTTTTTTTTTTTTCCCCATTCTTTTACATAACCCTTCCAAGCTAAGAGCGGGGATTAAAGTACAGCTATATTGTTTGGAGGGGGTTTTCTCCTTTCAGCTAAAAAACAAACAGAGATGAAAAAAAAGTTTCTCCTTTTGAGTGGCAGTCACTTCAGGCTGAGGGGAGCAATCTCAGCTGAAGGCTGAGGAAGCGCAGGAAGGTGTGTGTGAAACAGCCACTTGCACGTTTTCCCTGATAGGCTTTTTTTTTTTTTTTTCCTCTCGTCTATGATAAAAGGTCCTAGACACTTGCTTTCTCAGGTTCGTGCTGTCGCTGCCGAACGTTAGATGGGCGATTATATCATTACTGGAGCCCGCACCAAGTTAGCCCTGGCTGCGGGGGCTGTGGGATCGATAATGGTTCCCATTTGGGTCCGTAATATTCAACGCGGGACTGGATTTGCCAGCAGTCCTTTACCCCTGGAAAATCCTCCTGTCAATAAGGAAAGGATCAAATTACTTTCCCTGACAGCAGAGGACTAGCAGGCTCAGCGCTTTGCTCGCCTCGCACATCCTTTGCGGTTTGACAGACGGACATATAAGGCAACACGGCGGGTCCCCCCCGTCTTCCCCCCCCTCACCGGGCCCGGCCCGGCCCCGCCAGGGCCACCTCGGGCCCACGGCTAATGAAACAC
>NW_015090911.1:4689969-4711695 GCF_001431845.1 Calidris pugnax | reverse complement strand
AGGAGGTGGTGGTGGTGGGGAAATAAATGGTAATGATCAGGCGCGCGCACACACACAGACACACAGAGACACACACTCGGTGTGGCTGCAGTGCTCAGCCCTGGGTTAATGTACTCAACAGTGCCACTACCTGACACAACTGCAGCAGTGATGGGGGCAGGGGAGAAAAGGCAAGGGAAGGTGAGACTCAGGTTAGAGGCATTTATCCCACTCATATCTCTCCCTTCCACACAATCCACCTTCTGTGCCCCCCCTGCCCCCTCCCCGTGTCCTTTTCACAGGATATCCCCTGTGGTATCATGAACTACGCAGGAGATTTTTGGGGCTCCAGTCACTGCTGTTCAGACCTGAGGTAAGGATTCCCTCTCCAGGACCGAGGGAGACAAGCAAGGACTCCCAACATCTATTTTAAGGGTTAAAGCTCTCCCCCCCCCCGCGCACACACCTTTCAGTATGAAGCAGTAACTGTGCCCAAATACAGCACAAATTCAGCTCTGGGCCAGAGGAGCTGTGTAAAATACAAATTAAAGGGTGGTTTGGGCTGACAGAGACCTTCAAAGGTCATCTAGTCCAACCCACCTACAATGAGCAGGGACATCTTCAACTAGTTCAGGTTGCTCAGAGCCCCATCCAACCTGACCTGGAATGTTTTCAGGGATGGGATGTCTTCTACCACCTCTCTGGGCAACCTGGGGCAGTGCCTCACTACCCTCACCCTTCTATCAAGTCTAAATCTACCTTCTTCTAGTTTAAAACCATTACTCTTTGTCCTATTGCAACAGACCCTGCTAAAAAGTTTGCTTCCCTCTTTCCTGTAGCCCCTTCAGGGACTGGAAGGGGTTATATAGTCTCCCTGGAGCCTTCTCTTCTCCAGGCTGAATAACCCCCACTATCTCAGCCTGTCCTCATAGGAGAGGTGCTCCAGTCCTTGGACCAGATTTGTGGCCTCCTCTGGACCTGTCCCAACAGCTCCATGTCTTTCCTGTGCTGAGGGTTCCAGATCTGGATGCAGTTTGTCAGGGGTTTCACCAGAGCAGAGTCGAGTCCTTGGGCTTTTGCTTTGCCACCCTTTCTCTGCCAGAGGTCTAGATGCTGCTGCTGTTTGGGTTACCAGTTTGGCAAACCTTTACTCACAGGAATAAATTGTTGGCTTGCCTGAGTAATTCCACAGCTGATGAGGAGATACCCCCCAAAAAAGGGAAAGTTTGTGGGATGGAGCTGTGGAATTGTACCTACAAGTAGAGGTAACATTGGTGGGGAGGAGTAGGGAGTACCCCCCTGGGTATCTCTGCATGACTGATCCTTTGCAGAGATGGTGCCACAGGGATCCCTGTCCCAGAGTGTTGCAGGAGGCTCAAAGTACACTGAGTTTCTCTTCTGTGGGACAAGTGGTAACCGCAGGCCATCATCCAAATGACCTGAATTCAGGGTTCAACTGATGCAAGGACTACCTAGGTTGACCCCCATCAGCCAGGGAGGCTTATTCTTACGCCCTGTTCCCTTTAACATGTAGCAACAGATCAATGACACAGGTCCCAGTCTAACAGTCCCAGTCTAACACCAACTGGGTAGGAGAGATTTGTGTGGGCCACAAAATGCCAGCATAGACCTCACCGACCCCCAGCAGACTCAACTACACTGGTAAGTTTGTGCCCTCTGCCCCACTGTGTTTCCTCATGAGTTCTCAGAAAAGCTCCTAAAGAAAAAACACACTAAGCCATGATTTCCCTTTGTATCTCTCCACATGACCGACCTTTGCTGTGATGCCTACAAATCCCAAGCTGTTGAGTTTGGGTAGAGGCAACAGGCTGTGCCTGTGTTTCTCTCATGGTCCTTTCCTCCCGCTTCTCTCCACCAATAGGAGAAAACAAATAAACGAATCAATAAAATACACCCCCCCAAAAAAAAAGATGACCAACAGGTCAACCCCGTGTCTATTCCAAACAAATACGCAACCCAAAAACTTTTGAATTGGAAATGTCACACTGAAAAAGTTGACATTTCTGATTGAAACCAAACAAGAATTGTCATTTCAAATCAGAACTTTGACACGGAAGGGAGGTTTGTTTGTTTAAATTAAATCACCCAACTGGAGCTACATTTTGTCATTTTGTATCCGAATGAAACAAAAAGAAACAGTTTCAACATTTCTTGGCAGAGCGGGCAGTGACGTTTTCTTGTGAAGAATTTCGGTTTCAAAAACTTTTGGCAGGTAAACACTGTGTGTCGAAGAGCTCCATTGACCATTGTCTTCCTCCTTGGAATAGGCAGACACATGGTTATGAAATAATTGGCTTGATTTGATTTACACAGAAAACCAAGTGATGGACCAAAATACTAAGAAAATCAAAAGTAAAAAAATTCTGATTCTTTTTGTTTTCCCTTATAAAAAAATATTGTTTTATTTACATTTAATAAGTGTGGGATAAAAAGTGTTTCATGAGCATTCACTCTTTTTGTCTTGTATTTCTTCTCTTCTGGAGAGTATGCATATACATATACAAATGTATTTAAGCAGCCCCATTTAAATAATTTCAAATTGAGAAGTTCAATTTGGGAAGCAATTGAGATAATGACTTATTTAATGCTCACCTTGAAACATGGGGGAATCTGAAAAATAATGATAAAAAAGCCTAAAAATTGCTAAAGGAAGATTTTGGTTGACCCAAAGTTATTTTTAGGCCTCTTTTAATGTAGAACGGGGGGAAAAAAATCACACCTGGTTACCTACAGACCTCAAACTCTGAAAAGACTCATCAGCATAAATTTCATAAGCAGAAAAAGGCCCATTCTTTTGAGTGGTCACCTTGCAGGATGTGTGTGCATAAATCCTTTTGGATCAGGGTTGACATCAAAGGGGTTTGTACCTATGGTTTTGTCTTCTAGATCTAGAATACCATTTTTTTGTTTGTTTGTTTGTTTTGGTTTGTTTTTTTTTTTTTTTTTTTCCCCAGAAAGGTTTCCTCCTCTGACTCTGCTGTGTGTTTGGGAGTTCATACAATGTAAGTGGATAATCTGGAAAAAGGAAATTATGTTCTCTTTGTTCTTTTCACTTAAAAAATACTATGGAATTCATAAAGTTGGTTTCGTTTCTGCAGTGGACCTGAGATGAGTTTCATATTTGTGTCTAACAATCTCTACGTAACCTTGACTGCATGAGACAGGCAGATGTTTTATAATGAAGGCCATGAGCTTGTTATTTTTATATAAATAGCATATTGAGTTAAATATGTACATAAGTCTTTCTAGGTTCAAGGTATGAATTAATGGTACGCAGAATTATTGGGTGATTTGTATGTTAATGGGAAAGGAAAAAAAAGTATCTTGCAAGGTCCTCAGTAAACCGCTGGTAACACTTTATATGACTCAAAAATATGAAAAATATTAAAAATAACCATTAGTGATTGTTTTCATTGCTTAAATTAAGCTGTTTTTCATGCGTTTTAGCTCCTCAGCTGTCTAGTACACTTCTGAGCTTTACATAGAAGATTATCTATCTATCTATCTGTCTCTTTATGTGTATACACACACAAAAACTCTCATACATAGAATACTTAGCAATTCTTTGTGTACCATTACAATGTAAATGATGAGAAATTATATTCCAAGATAGTTGAAAACAAGGAGGAAAAGTGAACATAATTCAATCTGGTTTTTTTGCTCAAGAATTGGAAATCCAACTGTTTGAACAACTGGCCACAAAATAGAAATAACAGTGATTTTAAAAGTTGCCCTTTTATTTCATAAATCTCTCAGACATGTTGTATTAAGTTTCAACATTATTGTGTGAACAATGGCAGGCAAAGATCAAAATTCAGGGCCAAGAGATTGGAAACTAAGTGTAATTTTAAGAGATATAATCCCCTCTTTTGGCTGATTCTCCATGCTTTAGGATATTTATATCGCCAACATCCCCCAGCCATTTCTCTTGTACATCATTTTGATAACTGAGCATCATTATCTCTCTCTCAGCATCTTGATATTGACAAAGGATGTGCCATAATCATTGCTGTCCAAAAAAAAAAAAAGAAAAAAAGAAGAAGATTTTGTCTTTTTGTCTCCAGTCTCTCAACCAGGATAATTAGAAGAAACCTTGGTAGCTTAGCAACATTGTAATAATTGTAATACAGTGTGGGAGATGACCACGTGGGAGGCTCAGGTTCAAGTCCAGACTTTGTTATCTATGAGATCTTTCTGCAGCTGCCTTCTCCCTATGGAACCAGTGACTAAACATTTCTCTGTAACCAGGCAGCGTACAAAAGTTGTGGGGCTCAATGATGCAGCACTTGCTGACACACCGGCAGAAGACCAGGACCTGCCCTTTGCTCAGGCTGCTCAGACATGCGAGTCCTTTTGAAAACCTTGGAAGGTTTGCCTCCTGTAAGCTCTTTCAACATCCATCAGGTTGTTGCTGTTCTTACAGTTGTGGTTATATTTTGCAGTCTTTCCTGAGCAAACAAGTAACTCTGATCTCACAAGCACATAGATGTCGCGGACGGAGTGATTAACTTCACTAGTTAGAGTGAAGTAGAGAAATATTTATTAAGGTGAAACAGTGATTTAACAAAACCAGTAGTGTGATAAAATCAGTGGTAAATGCGATAGTGTTTACAAGATTCGATGTCAGGGTACACTCTATTATTTACTGCACAGAGGACAGGGTCAGACAGAACTGTCAGGGAGACCCTCCCGTTGAGTCACGAGGTTCAGAAAGGACCCCCTTGCTTTCTAAACTCCTTCTCAGAGAGGAGTCTGGGTGCGGCTGGATCCAATCCTAGTCCCAGACTTGGTCAACAGTTTATGTCTAAAGGATTATATATGCACAATTAACCCTTTACATTACTTAGATAAAATTTCAAAGCTTAGCATGCTATTAGTCACTTACCGAAACTCTGTTGCGGCAAGGAATCTCTCAACCTCGAGGAGTAGAGCCTTCAGTGAGCATCCTCACCAAAGGGGAGATCCTGGCGTGCAGACGCTGCCGTACAGGAGAGCTCAAAGGGCTCTTGGGCTCTCCACTATTTATACTGTAAGATAACTGACCTACAGTCATGTTTTCATGGCAACAAAATTTCTAGGTCGCCACTCCAGACAGTATTTTGACTATGCTGCCAGCCATGCCCCAGAAACTGGGTACACGTTATCACAGCTGCTGTTGTGATGGCCGTGGTAGCCAAGGCCGGGCAGGAGCCGAGAGGGAGAGGGGGGGGCAAACCAGGGAGAGCACACCGCCACAATAGAATCCTTTTCCTCATAAATAACTTCAAAGAAACTAATTACTAATAAGTGTCAAAACCTATCCTGGATTCTTATGTGCATCCTTGATCTATGATGGTGTGGATTTCAATCACAGTTTTAATACTGATTACAATTTTGTTTATATATGTATATATAGCCTTGAGTACTTATATATATTTAAGGCTTTATAAAGTAATGCAGAAGCAGTAACATGAATAAGAAGCACAACACATTAGTAGAAATGTAACATCAATCAATGAAGTACAAGACCGGCAGGAGGTAATTTAAAGCTATGTAATTTAGGATAGGGAGTGAATGGAAATATTGGATCTGCTTGGGAATTCCAGGTATAAATAATTGTTTAATCTAGCTGGGAAAGTCATAAAAGGAATTGATAACTAGAAGTTGAATTCAGGGGAAAAGATCGCATTGCAATGAAGATATACATGGTTCATAGTGATTAATTGTTCAGAAGCTTAATAGGAGGATTGGTAAAAATCACCATCTCATGACATTTTCTGGTTGGAGACTTCCTAGAAGATATGTTTTAGCCAAGCAAAAGTAATTGGGTTCAGGACAAGAACAGACATGAAATGAGTTAAGAACTGCCTAACTGACAGATCTCTGAAAGTAATTGTCAATGCAGAATTATTGTCGAAGAGGAGTGTTACTAGACTGTTCCCGTATGCTATTCATCAGAGATATGGAAGTAAATATGAAACTACTCCTGATGACATTTGTAGATGACATTATGCCTCGTGAAACAGCAAAGAATGAGAGTCCAAGGCAGCCTGATGTACCAAACTGCACCTCCTTGTTTGGGCAAGCAAAATGCATTCTAATGCAATAAGAGGAGGGTTGTTTCTTATAAACACAGAAAAAAACCTGGACAACCACTTCAAGCTGGACCCTCAAATCTTAAAGTGCTGATGTGATCTTTGGCTCTGTAGCTAGGTGACTTGTAGTGTATAGCACTAGTAAGGTTGAACTCAAGGGGCTGTTTATGAGTCTGACAGCCACATTTTAAAACATATGGTGACAAAATTGGAGAGGGTACAAAAAAGAGCCACAAAAAATGATTGAGGGCTTGAGAAAAATGATTTGCAGGGGAAGCACTGAAGAATTATGTTTAGCTATCAGAAATAGATTTGATTTCAGGGGAAAAATGCCTTGTAGGTGAGGAAATTACATGGTTCCAAGGGACTGGACTTAGGTACCTAATTTCTCAAAGGAGCAAGGCTGGGATTATTTCTCCCTTCAGCATTTCCTACGTAACAGTTTGAGTGACCCCTACCCACTATAAATCCAACTGATTTCTAACTCTGTCCACATATTGTAATTGGAAGACCTCACTTAAAGCTTTGGGGTCCACGTTGGTGTTAGGTCTTTTATTGCCCTGTTCCAATCCTGGACTTGGCCTGGGATTCCTTTCTGGAAACAAAATCTCACTGAATAAAATAAAACTATTCTTTAGCCTAAGCCAGGCTGAAGCACTGGTGAGTCTGACAGGCTGGAGACAGACCAGGTGGCCTAGATGGTCCTTCCTGGTTTGGCAATCTTTGAAAATGAATTTGCGGAAGAATCTTGTAAATGTCTCTTTAACTTTGACTGACAGCAACATACACACAGTACAGTTCTCATGAAAGGTACCATATAGTATGAAGAAAAATACTAATACTCCTTGTTGAAAGAAGCCATCCAATGGCTGAAGAAACACCATTGACGTGAGGACAAATAATGACTTTCCTTAGAAATTGTTGAATCACTGAAACTGGAGGTTTTTACTTCAACTGGGTTTGTCTTAGAAAATTTCTCCACCTCAGGATAGACTTCCTGGCACAGAAAGGGACACAGCCTCACCTTCATGGTAAGATGCCACCGGTGATGTGTGGTATCATCACTTTTATTTCCAACCTGTTTGAATCAGAGCAGATGCTGAACCTCTTCTTCCAGATCAGTGCTCCAAGTATTCCTGGATGGGTCTGCCATTGTATTTTATTGGGTTGCTCTGTTAGGTTTGGATAACATTAATCGGATCAGGAATACTTGATATCTTTTGTCCAAGTATGTTCCCAGTCCCATGGAGAGGAAAATAATTTTTATTTCTCATGAAAAAACACAGAATGGCATTGGCTTTGTTAAAATATGAAATGTACTGCCTCCCCTCCACCGAAAAAAACCCCATGCCAACAACCTTAAGAGAATATAAAAATATCTTCTTCCTTTGTTTTGTATGATTTTGTTGGGCCAGTCACACAGAAGAAAACACAGACCATGAGATAACATCAGTGGTCGGGGAGTGCACTGCACAGAACAGGTGAGGTTGACCTCAGAAATTATTTGAAGGAAAAAGCCAAGCATGCTCATATGTGACTATTAATGTGTAAAATCCTTCAGATAGCAATGGACAATATCCATATGGATATCCATCCACGAATAATATCTGTATGGAAGAATATCCAGTTCTCAGTATCTATGTACCTTACCTAAACCGTAAATCGTCTTAGGTGTTCCTTTCCTCCCAGGACTTCGCAAAACTTGACACATGGATGCTTTATATGTTTTAATTATTTATCATTGTTGTGGGACACCTGAAACTTTTGAAGATGGAAACATGAGGAACAAGGTGTATTGCCTTTCAGAGTGAAGCTCTATCTGAATAACAGTTTGCAAACATACTTCAGGGTGTTTGGCATTCTGTGCATAAATGAACCTCTGCCAGTGCACTCACAGTAAGAACAAGACCCCACAAGGCCAGGGTGCAACATTCAGCATGAATCATAGAATCGTGTTGTGGAACAGTGGAATCTCTGGTGGTATTAAGCCTGTGTAATCTGTACTTGGTCTGATGCAAAGGACAACACCTTTCCCAGCCAGGCAGTTGATGGCATCAAGTTGAGGTTGGTCCGTGCGCTTGTGGGACGCTTGAGCCTCTACCATGGCAAACACTAACAACCCACTAGAAAGCAGATTATATTTATCAGTGCCAAGTCTACAGCAGAGCCTCAGAATACCTAATTCTGCCTTTTCTCCCTTTTCCCTCTTCATTATCATTCCCTGACACTCTTGCGGTGATAGCCAGCCTTGGCATCAGGTGGTGCAGAGATCCCCTGATTCACACAGAGCAGCACCAGGCGTCAGCCTGAGCGACCCTCACTCCCCAATCCGAGTGAAAAACCAGGCTAGAAACACTTGGTCTGCAAAAACCAACAGCTGATTGATTCCCTGTGCTCTGGGGAATGTGCAGCGCAAGTTTTTAATTCACACCTCGGTCATTTATCAATGTGTTCCTATTGCAGAATTTCTCTACCAGTGAGTTAAATTTGGAAAAAAAATCAAAACTTACGTGGGTGCCTGGGGCTGACACGGGTGGGTTTTGCCGCATGGTTGTAGTACTCCCTTGTCTCTTGCACCACAACATCTTTTCCCTGTCCTTTCCCCCACCGACCTCATTAATTTTTGCAGTTTTCGGCGGTTTGGGTTGAATAGCCATGAAGCATTGCCCCCTGCCGGCAGGTGGCACCGCTGGCTGCGAGCGCTGGGATGGCCGTCTGTCCGTCTTTTCATCTGTCTGCAACTGCTCCTTCAGCGTTCAGCATGGGGAGAAGGTGACAGATACAAAGATCTGCAGCTCGGTATTTAGATTTTTGAAAAAAAAAGGAGAAGACAGACAGAAAGAAATCAGTAACACCAAAAGCATTGCTTGAGTCTGTAGAATTTAGCACAGAAATATACTTTTATGGTTTTTTTTTTAATTTTTTTTTTCTTGCTTATGCTTTCAAATATTAACTGATGAAGCATTTCTTGCTCCAGCTGCACAACATTGTGCTCATGCAGCAGCAAGTGTGACTGAGAGACATTCATACAGGCCCGTTGTTCATTAGCGGTGAAAAGCAGACTGACAACTTAAGTGGTAAAAAGTCACTGACAATAAAATTTTTTTTGAGAACAGGTTGCAGCTACCTTAGCTGCTAATTTGTCCCTTGATTATAGCAAGATTTGAGCAGCTCATAGTCTCATAGAAACACATTTCTACTCATAATCTGCAGGAGTTGAGGGGACACGAGGGGGGGACACAAATGCTCCTATTTTACAGACAAGGAGATGAGGCATAAAAAAATGAAAATTATTTACATCAGGTCACAATGGGCAGAAGGGCTCGCATTCACATTTCTCATGCCCTAGACTCTTCTTGCCCAGATCACAGATGAATTTTACCTCACTTTGAAGTTTACAGCAGTTCTGTCCAGCTTAAGCTGCAAGGAGTTCAGGTAGCAGGATATATTTTTAACTTTTTTTCACTGTGACAAAACTCTGCATCTCAAATAAATTATATAATATAGAGCAGAAAACTTCTAGTGAGAGCAAGCTAAAAATATAAGAATTTTTTTCCCTTTTTTTTTTTTTCTCTCCATCACAGCTCCTGTTCCCAAATTACACTTGCCTTGCTCAGAGTCTTAGAAAGCTGACACAGAACAAATTGTCCTATGTAAATTGCAAGTTTCCTTTCTGATTGACACCAATCCACAAAGATGGACTAATTCCAGAGGAAGTCAAGCAAAGACTGTGTCATAACTATTAACCCAATTTTAAAGATGTTCCAAATTGCTGCTGAGTTGCCAGCACGTCCTTCATACAACAGCACATGTAAATCCAAAGTACAGGAGCCAGACAGAGTACACGTGAGTAGGACATAGTGGGCTAGAGTTTTGCTCCCCTGGCTACTGGAGCTTGTGTTGAGGAGGGACAAACACGTACTTCTTGCTCCCTGCCTGGAGACTTTGATCTTGAATATGTGCAATGGGCAGTCAAGCATATGACCAGTTACATTCTTTCTGGCTATTTTGGCTGCTGTTGTCCTTAAACCAAAACAAGTCATTAAGCGAGCAAGCACAATTATTTTTTGAGATTTGTCTAAGGGAAAGCGAGGGGGACACTGGGCTGCTGTAAAATTGATACTGCCACACAGCTGATTTGATCGTGCCACACCTTACCACAGAGCCATTGACTGAGTTTATCAAGGTCTCCCTTTGCAAGTAATAATAAACCTAATGGCTGCCCACAGCTTAATATTTTTTCTTGCACTACATATGTTCACTTTTGGTCCTTAGATACTTTTTTTTTTCAGTCTCCATCTGTTCTTTTGCCTTTGAGGTACTTTAGTTACCATGGAAATAACAACATCATCTGGATGGGTGGAGCTTCGTGCAGTGTAATGTTGGTTTCCTATATAAAGTGGTTTGCAAGGTTCAGGGATGGCTGACAGAAATACATCATTTTTTTGCGATAGCTTTTCATATTTTAGATGTGCAACAAGGAGATACCTGTGTGTGCTTGTGAGTGCACAAGGCATGATGTGCCTCTTCCAGGAGGTGGCATGTTTTTGCTCTGCCAGATGAAATCTTTCACTTAAATCTTTCATGCCTGATTTCTTACAACCTTCAGTTGCAAGTTGGCTTTTATTTATGAAGGCCCTATTGTAAGACACTTTCTGAGTCCTGTGATTGTCAGATGGGTCAGGCAAGGTGGAGAGCTCGTTCCCCGGAGATGCACATCTTTTGTCATCATTGCCATGAAGAAGAATAGGAGGAGTTAATTTAGTGGGAGGTTGTCACCTGGGCTTTGTTGTCTGCTTATGTGTGTGGCAATGCCTCTTTGGTCTCCCGGAGATGTCTCGCACCTTCAACAAGTCCACATGACAAATGATCCATAAGCAATACAATCCAGAGATCACTCAAAACAGTTGTACAAGGATTTCACACTTTTCATCTCAACAAACCTGGCAAATCCAAGGCAAAACCCAAGGCAAAACCCTTATTTATGCCAGATCAGATCTTATTTGAGTGCAAGTCATATGATGCATGGCTGAGGGAAGTGGAATTTTTTAGCCTCAAGAAAAGGAGGCTGAGGAGACACCTTACCACTCTCTACAAATACCTTAAAGGAGGTTGTAGAAAGGTGGGGGTTGCTCTTTTCTCTCAAGTAACAAGTGAAAGGACAAGACGAAATGGCCTCAAGTTGTGCCAGGGGAGATTTAGTATGGATATTAGGAAAAATTTCTTCATAGAAAAGGTTATCAAACATTGGAACAAGCTGTCCAGGGAAATGGTCAAATCACTGTCCCTGGAGGTATTTAAAAGATGGGCAGACATGGTGCTGAGGGACATGGCTTAGTGGTGGTTTTGGCAACGTTGGATTAACAGTTGGACTCAATGATCTTAAAGTTCCCTTCCAACCTAGATGATTCTATGATTATTTCAACAGTGACCCCATGGACTTTAACACAGTCTCAGAAGTTATTATCCACTATTAGCCCTGCAGCATTTGGTAATATTGATCATACAGCCTTACGGAGATGAAGGTATTTCAGATGAGTAATGATTTTTGGCCAAGGATATTAAGAGAAGGGCCAGATATGTCAAAAAGATGAGAACTTGGCCCATGAAACTTAATATTAAAGCCTGAACAGTCTACAAAATGCTTTTTGGCTAGTTCATATATTCAGTGGATGTCTCTTAAAGAACCTGAAGTGCTCTGTGCTTGTCTCATCAGGTATGCGGATGGGGCCAGGGGATACGTCACTGAAAAGGTTTTAATGCAGTTCCTGCTGAGATCAAATGAACAGGAAAGTGCTAATTCATCAGAGCATGTGCAAACACAGGTTCCTGATGGAGAGTCTCTCAAACACAGGCACATCTGTCAGGCTGGGACAGCATTCAGTCCCAGTAAAATCATTGAAAGCTTGGTGAGGAGAGGATGAGGATCCCAGAGAACAAGGATCCCCATGCAAAGTTCACAGGGATGACTTCCATCAGTGCTTAGAGTCTGTTAAAGAGCAGAGTCTAAGGTCAAATCCTTGGATCTTCTATCCTAAGCTTACTTTATCACATCAGTAGAGTAGCAGTATTTCTTTGTGTTCTGGTTGTTTTTATGTGTTCTAACTCCAGCTGCAGCCATTTATTACCACAACAATCCTTTCAAGGAACAACCTCCCCAGCAACACTGGAAATCTTTCCCGTGGAAAAAAAAAACAACAAAACCAACAACAAAACACCCCAATAAACCCAGCAGCCAGCAGTAGAAATTCTTCTCAAGGGCGCGTTCCATGATAAATAAGCTTGCCTTTCTCAGAAAGCTCAGAAACTGGTGGTGGTGCAGGGGTTTTTGCAGCAATTCAGGAAAATCCATCTCTTGGTTCAGCATGGACAGCCAAATGCAGGGCCAGGGACCACTCAGCAGTCTCTCTTGATTTCTTTTTTGTGCCTTGGCTATGGAAAACTGGAGCATTCATGTGTCAGGCACCATCCTGGCTAAAACATGACCAATTGCACCAGTGAATTCCTGAGTGAAGAGCATGATCTGTTATAATTGGTGCCAAGAGCTTTTAGCCAGGCAGCGACAGGCTTGCACTCAGTGTGAAGCGAGCACAGAAGGAGTGTTCATCAGACCCATCAGGAGAAAACAAGGGCCCAGGGGGAAAAAAGGCTGGTTTCAGCCCTCTTAGAGATGGGGTCTGAAGTGACATCTCTGCAAAGGATACCAACAACAGCTTTGAAACCTCTTGGGCAGACACAGACAGGAGCAAAAAACCAAAAGTAATAAAAAATCCCCACCTTTCTTGCTATAATACGACCAGATAAAAGCAAGTGGGATTCAGCGGTGGATGGCCTCTAGGCATCTCAGTGGTGCATTTCTATCCTTTTTGCTGCTCAGCTTGCTTTCCACTCCAACTTAATGCCAAATTAGCTGGGGTTGCTTCAGAGGTCCTCAGCAATTTTTCCTAGGGGTCAGTTTTTCCAAAGTCCCTTTAGCAGGTCATAGAATCTGCTGTCAGGTCCTTTGTTAGAATGGTTGGCCACCTGTGGCAACATTCCTCACAAGATTATGAGATCTTCCAAGAGGAGGGAGGACATATTCCTCAGTCACCAGCTCAGAGATCTCTAGCACAACTTGCACAAGATCCAGATCCAAAGAGACATCAAGTATGAGGAGACATGGACTCGTCCTAGATGTACAAATGTGGGGTTTTTACATTAAACATAACGTTGTTACAACCTAAATTCCAGTTTTCTCCTTCCCTTAAGCTGATTCACAGTGGAAACCCAGGGTAATTGAAGTTAATACAAGTGCAGAGACCAAAAATGAGGGTCTTCATTTTGATCTGTCCTCCAGTAGAAGCCACAGTGGGGCAAGCAGATCCCTTATTTCATAACAGCTCTTCCCCTCTCACTTTATAAAAGGTGTTTTACAGCTCAGATGTAACAAGAGGTAGGACTTGATTTTATTTCTTACTTGGACCTCTATAAGAATATGCACTGCAAAAGGTTAAAAACTTGTGACTCTGTCTTTCATGTATCTGTTTTTATTTGTGTTCTACATTGGCATTAAAGCTTTGTGAGCTTTATTGGTCTGCTAGCCAAATGTTTCAAAATAATATGAATGTTTTCTTTTGAGGTTATTCAGCTATTAATTCTTTTCTTGCTTTTTTTCCCACCAAAAGGATAAATCAGAGGAAAAACTTAGGTTGAATTCAATGTGTTTCTTTTTGTTATCATCTCCTAATTTTAGATTAGTATGGGAATTAGAGAATATGAAAATAAGAGATTTGGCTTGAAGACATAAACCTTTTCTGACCAAAGCAATTAAATGAATGAAATATAGATTCATGAGTAGTTTCAATAACAGATATAAATTTGGCTACGTTTTTATTATTATTATTATTATTATTATTATTGGGTTTCTTTTTTCTTTTTCTTTTTCTTTTTTTTTTTTTTTTTTTTAAGTTTTTTTTTTCAGTTTTATCCACCTTATAAGCAAGGTCTTTATGACTAGATTAAGATTGACTTTGTTGCTTATTTAAGATGCAGGAAAGGTTAATCCAGTGAACACTGAGTTGGTTTCAGTCAGTTAAGCCACTTCAGGCAAGGCTAAGGCTCTGTGCCTTACTGGTTAAGAAACAATCTGTTTCTAGGGTACCATACTTTTTTTTTTTTTTTTTTTTTTTTTATGAAGTATATATTAGATTGTAAAATGTCACCAGGATCTAATTAGGATCAAGATGTTAAACTGGCATTGAAATCTAGAGTGGAGGGGCTGGAACGTGGGCTTCACATACTCAGGGTTTCTTCACCCCTGCAGGAAGTGGGGAGAAGTGGTTTATATCAGCTGCACCCTGTACATTGTTTTCTCATTCATCACCAAATGCCAGGAGTTACAGTAATCCATCCTGGAAGTGACAAACTTATGATACCATGTGACCTGATCCTGTGGGAGGAAGGGTGGAGTTTCCTATGGGTGCAGATGTCTCAAAAAAAAGGACTTGTTTTAAGACTGGAGTCTCTTCCTGGCTGTCCCAGGTTAGTGACAAATGGACCACGATTTCAAGGCTTTGCACCATTTCATTAGTGTTCACTAGTCATTTCTATTGTTTTTGATGTGACTATTTCTCCACTGATTACAAAGGGAAAATTGTGGGTTTGGACTGTGGTAAGAAACATTCCCACATATGAAAGACTAGCATTATTTTTTTATCCTTAATTTACTGGTTAAGTATTTGCTGCATCTGTTACTTGCACCCTTGTTTCTCATAATCCTGTATCTGTCAGAATATACTCTGACCTTTAGCCATAGAAAAAAAAAATATAACAGGATTTACAATGAAAAAGGGTACTCATTTGATGAAAGCCATTGGAATGGCAGATAGCCTCTCAAGGGCAGGATTAAGGTTACGAAGGCGGAAGGAACTGATATGGTGAGTCTTAGACAGTCCAACCTCCAGGTTGTCTCACATCCTATATGATTTATCCATAACTATGAATCAAACACAAAAACTTGTTTGCTGGAGTTCTTCAACAGATGTTCATAGTCCAGAGACACTGAGTCATGTGCCAATATCTCCTTTTCTTCCTTACACCCCTTTTTGACATCCAGAGCTGAGACACTGGAAGCAGAAGCGCAGCCATACTTGTCACCTCTGAAATCCTGCTCATGGACACAGCTATGAAAACTGAAGTAGCCGTGGATTTCTTACTGCACATCCACACATAGTCACATGCAATTACATTCATCCATGGGTGTTTAATGATGTGCAGTTGCTAAATTCACATCTGAGGAAAACCCTGTTGAAATTAGTTTTGACCCCCTTGTGTTGCTTGTGAGGTTAAAGGAGTCCTTGGTTGCCTGTTACGTTATGGCTGTGCAACCTGTGACTCAGCTAACCTTTTATCTCCCGAGGTTTGGCTGATGTGCTTTGGTCACCATCTTTCCACACACAGAAAGGCTTTTTCGATGGGGATGGAAAGAATTTGCTGCATAAAACAGAAAAGTGTTTCACCCAGACTACTACCAACCCTCTGTGAAACTGCACCACCAACTCATCACCTTTCAGGAGAGAGACTGCTGCTGGTGACAGCAATATTTACCTCAGGCTTAGGCAGGGATCCAGTTTCATGAGAAGCAGAAAATAACAGTGGAAGCTACAAATATTTACAAAGCTTGGCCTTTAGATCACTCTGGGGACTGGTTACCCATGAGCACTGCATCTTTCGGTTTGAATTCTGGATGCTTTTCCTGGCTTGGATTTTCTCCAGGAGTCTCGTATCCCAGACCTAGCATTCCTTTATTTGCTCTTTCCCTTCTTTTAAACTTCCTCTTGGTCTTAAAAAAAGCACTTAATCTAGTCTGACATTTTCACCCTGGAACATTGGTTGTTTTTCTTGAGTGAAGCACCTTGCTTCCTACACCAATCAGTAGCTTTGTACTCTATAGAGCTGGTGAGAAAACACATTTTCTGTCCTGGAAGAAGTGTTGTTTTTCAAATTTGTTCTGATTCAAAATTGAGCTTATAGAAAAATGTCATATCAGAATTTCATATGGAATTCAAAATCGGGTTAAAAAATCCCACCCACCACACACTAAGAAGACCCAAACAATGAAAGGATTTACATAGACAGAGTTCAGACTGTATGCTTATTATTGCAGTAGTATGACAGTGATCCTGATTCAGTTATCCACATACGGGTTTCTAATGCTCTTTGATATGTCAAAGAGTGTCTGGGGTATCTCCAGGGGCCTGAAGGATGCGGCACCGGACTTCTGCCCTTCTGGAAGAGCCTCTAAAACCTAATGGGATACTCCAGGACATCTCAGATGCCAACAAACATCTGTGTATGGGCAATGAAGCTGACATCTGAAACTGTGCATGCCTCATTTTGGGAGGGTTTGTCTGTGAGTTTGCTCCTACGCCTGCATCTTTGCTGAAGTTTGATCTAATGAATCTCACTCAGTATCAGCACTCTGCTGATTTTAGCATGGGTGTCCATGTCTGAGAGACGGTCCACTAAATCTCCTGTGTGCCAGTGCTTCCAAAGCAGGGTGTAGACCTGTGAAGCTTGCCTAAGTGCTTAGTGCAAAGCTAGGAGTGTATGTTTGAATGTGGACTTTGACTTAAGTTTGGCACGTTTATCCCTGTAACACTGCTAACACTGACAGCTCTTGTGTCATGCCAGAAAAATTCAATTTATAGCATGTTTCCTAAAGCCTTGCAAAGCCTGGGCCCAACAGACATTCTCAATGCTGGATATACACACCGTCATATCAGTTCAAACAACTTGGAAAAAAAAAGTCACATAAATAAAAAGAACAGAGCAGATAAAAATAAACTGAACTACAAATGCTGGACTCACTTTTATTCAGACTCAAGCTCATCACTAGCACTGCCTTGACAGTGCTCCCCTTCCCCTTTTGACCTTCTCTCTTGGGCCAAGCCTCTGACCTTGGGTGATCCAGCTCACTTTACACCTTGGCCTAATTACAGCCAGAGGAGCAGGGGGTGGAATATGATAACTGTCCACATCTTTATCATAGGTGAAAACAGGCAGAGTAATCATTTAGGGTGGCTAAAGTAGGTAAGGCTGGGAGTAATGAGATGGAAAGTTTAGATTGAATATCAAGATAAAATTACCCGCAATACATTCTTTTAGGCAAGGCGATGTATTAAGTCTCAATTAGTGGCAGTATGATCTAATAGAACCACAGCTACTGACAACATTATGGTCCTTTGGCCTATTAAATCCTCTTTCAAAGAAACTGATGGAATGCTGAACTGGACAAACCACTGGTAACTGTAATATAAGGACTAATCCCATGATGGAGCCAGAGTGGAATAAATAGGTAATTTTTGTGTCACTCATGAGAAGATATTGTACCAGGTAACGATATCCACCAAGTTCTGTCCCTGTGCAAAGATCCTTGATGACATTTTCAAAACTGCCTAAGTGATTTGGTAGTCTTAATCCTCTTTTGAAAACCAGTATGGTAATCTAGGTGTCTAAAACGTATTGTATCACCTAGTGAGAATGAGATTTATGAAGCTCCCTCTTTTAAAAGTGCTTGGATTTGAAATGCCCATCTAGACACATAGATTCATATTTGAGTACTGCAGGCAGACTCAGGCTTGCTCTGGCTGTTCTCTGCAGGGAAGGACTAACAAAAATCTTGGTAAATTAGGCCCCTATGCTTTTTTTTGGCAGAAAGCAGGGGCTTACCTGCAATTTGCAGTGTGAGCAGCTTGGTAAATTAGGCCCCTATGCTCATTTTTGGCACAAAGCAGGGGCTTACCTGCAATTTGCAGTGTGAGCAAACCCTAAGCCATGACAAAACTATGATGAAGCCTCCCAAAGTGGTATTTTGTGGGATGTTTCTTTCTGAATGCGTGTTATGATGACACACATACTACATGAATCAAAGTATGTCACCACCAAATGTAATACATCTTCAATGCAGAAACAAGTTAGTGGCGGACGAGCATCAAGCTCTGAATCTTCATGTCACTGCCACAAGCCTGAACGCTATAGAAATCCAGAGCATCAAGGGTATTATTGCAATTTGCATAAGTAGAAAACACAGTGATTAAAAGTTATCAAAGAAAGCTATCGCTCAGTTGTCAGCTCCGCAAGCAGACTCCAGTGATGTCTTTCCAGCTCCTTCACAATAATCCCCACAAGTTCTTGCTAAGAGCCGCATTGAAGTAACCTGTCATTTACTCTGTCTTTCACCAATTCCACTCAAAGAGATGCGCCAGCTGTGATCATTTGGAGTTAGAGCTGCTGTGCTGTAAAGCATCACTACAGCTGCAGGCAAAATGTACAATTCGGAGATCTGCTGAACCCAAAAGTCATGGAAAAAGTGGAGAAGTACCACCCTAGGAGAGGAGAGCTAAGTCACTCACATGCTTTCCATGTGACGAACAGGGGCGGTATGTAGCAAGACATTCCTCATCTGAATGGTGTCTTATCTTCTCTTTTCGTGGTTTCTGCTGTCCTCTGGTGTGGAAGCAGGGTGAGCAATAGCCTGTGGAACACACCACAGGTGGCGACTTCTGGTGTGTAGGGAAGACCTGTTGTTTTGTTGATGATGGGTAACTCTTCAGCTGATTCAGTTTTCCCAATAGGTACAGCTGAGTGCCACAAAACCAAGGAGGTGTTTTAAAGCTCCCTCAGGCAAGATGATGTCATTTCCAGCCTACAAGCACTTTGGAATGCAGATAAAAAATATCATTATCAGTCAAACACGACTTTTCAAGGTAGAAAATGAGACTAAAACATAGTCTGTTCTTCCCTGGCCATGTTTCTCTACCCTAGAAAGCATATCCCAATACACATGCTCTCCCATGGCTGGATTTCTGTCTTATACGTTCGAAGACCAGTTTAGCACAACTGAAAGCCAGTGCGAATTTACTCCAATGTCTAGAACTGACACCAATCTTGTATCTCTTTTTCTACCAAGCAAAACTCATTTGCTGATGCTAAAAGTGAGACCAGCTCTCCTGCTGCCACTCAGGAGAGGGGACAGCCAGAATGGTTCTATTGGCTGTGAGTCCTGTTATTTGGCTTCACTCAGACATTTGTCCCCACTCCCCGTTTCATTACCTCTTCTCTAAGGGCTGATATCTTTGAGTGTAAAACACAAACTCCCCTGTGACAAGGTTGTCTCAAACATTTGGGCTTCTTGGAAACCTCAGCCTATCAACAGCTAACAGGTTCTTGGGGCCAAGTGGGGTAATTACATTTTCTTCCATGGAGCCAATTAGAGGCTGATAACATTATCACAATTATCTGATTAAACTTTTGCTCACTGTCCTTTAGAATTACTTCCAGTCCTCTTCAGACACTAAAAACCATGAGGCTATGAAACAACGGCAGCGATGCCGAGAGCTTACTTGGTGCTGTCATTACTGAGGAACTGGGTGCCAAAAGGTTTGGGTCTTCTTCCACTGGGAAATCTGGATTAGTCTGAAACCAAACAGCTATATGAAAAAGGCATGAAGTATAAGCATAAGCAGGCCAAATGAAAAAATGCAGGCTTTTTTTTAGCGTCATGGTTCCTGGCCGGTGGCCCAGGTTACATTTCAAGCCACTTTTATCATAGCACAACAGAGTCAAACCTCATCCTCAGGACAGCTTGATTAGCTTAAGGATCTGTCTCAGTATAGTTAGCCTCCTGAACTTGACTTAGTTTGTTATGTTGCTAATCTCTAAGCCCCTTACATCCAGAAGCATTTAAGACTCAATTTACTAAGTGAATTGTGAGAGAGAAAAACAACAAAGGAAGGAGGAAAAAAATAAAATAAAAAGGAAATTCCAAGCTATTAAAGCATGCTTTTGGGGACCAGAGATATGCGAGACCTCTCAGTGTAAGTTAATCTGAGTGTTTTTCTCTGCATAACTGAGATGGGACATAAGTTTCTTGAAATTTGGAAAAGCATGTGGTCAGACTTGCATCCAGATCTTGGAGCCTGAGGGAGTTATCAGAGCTCTGTGATGGCAAAACCTGAGCATCTCAGCTTTTATATTTAAACATATGCAGATAACTGTATTATTTCCAGATGAAACATGGAGGCACAGAGAGCTAGGTAATCTCTATTGGATTTACCCATATCCGATAGCAAATCTGTGACAGAGACAGAAAATAAGTCTGAAGCCTATGTAGCCCCCAGAGGCTTTCTTCTCATCTGTGATTCATCTTTCTGCTCTGAGTCCAGGATTTTGAAGGTTCAAGCAATGCATGCAAAGAATCACCAGTCTTTCCAATGAATGAAATACTGCTGCCTGAATTCTTGTAGACCAAGGCTAAAGCTCTGTGGTTCGTTGAGTCCAGTTTTTCAGTGCCTCCTGTTTTGGGTTGGTGATTCCAGACTGAATAAGCTTCACAATTCAGCTTGGCTGCTTGCACAGCAACATCACGTGGAACTGCACACCAGCCCAGTGCAAGACCCTGATGAGGTCCCCAGTGAACCTGGCCCTGAGCTGGGTTTGCAGCCCAGCTCAAAGGAACCCGGCTTCTGCTCTCATTTTCAACTGCTTCCCACGCCTCTCGTGTTTACTCTGGCAGCAGGTAACTTCAGTGCCCAGATCTCATAAAACCTAAAGGTGGTCCCACATCTCTTGGTTTTGGATCAAGATTTGAATTTCCAAGCGTGTCTGAGTCCAGGATTTCTATTATTTGGCCTGTCATAGACATGAACTCACCCTAGTAATGTGCATGTGGAAAACAGACAATTTCCGATCATTCAAAAGAGGTTTTGGATTCATGGGTACATCTGTTTCTGCATCTAGCACAAACACTGGCATTCCAGTATTTCCTCATGTCAGTAAATGCAATGGGGTTTCTAGGTCTTTCTAGAGTGCTAATAGGAATAAGGACCTTTTTTGCTCTAAGTTAAAATATGGTGCTCAACCCAAAAAAAGAAAAAAACATACTCTTATATTACAGGTAGGTTTCCTAACATTTTCGAGGTTATAAGACAATCTGTTACAAAACTGAGAGCAGGACCTATAAATCCAATGTTTCATTAAGAGGATGGAACGTGTTAATAGAATAGAAGATATTGTCTGTTGGCAAATGCTGGGAATCAATTTATTTCATTCCTGGGTACATGTTCATGTGAAATTGGGCTAACTTTCCTTTCTGTCAAATATAATACATACAGTTCTGGCAACATCTGTTTTGTTTCACTTGCTAGAGCTGTGGGACTTCAGACTCAATAAGGTCTTTCCAATTCAAAGAATAAAAGCTCCCAGGAAGCTAGCCAGGAGCCCCTGTTTTTACAATAGATTGCTTGGCTTGTTGCAATCTGTTCAGCTAAACATTTTTTTACAGAGTTTGAGAGCACTGTGTGAATACCAAGTATGCAAATTGTGATTAGTAGTTTCCCTTGGAAGTCTCCTTCAAGGAGCTCTTATTTGATTTGATCTTGTCTCAGGTAAATAAAAGGAACAAAGTGGAAATGGCCTTTGACCCACTAATTAATCACTTGCTTCTGTTAACTATTCCTCTGTCAATGTTATTAAGTGGCAGCATTGGAGGGTAAATAGGCAACCATGTAAAGAAGCTTAAGTGCCATCTGTCCTTACCTGCTAAGGCTCTTTTTAGCCCTTTGGAGTTGATCCCTTGGTCTTATTGCTGCTTTTTTTTTTTTTTTTTTTTTTT
>NW_015090911.1:4661182-4689772 GCF_001431845.1 Calidris pugnax | reverse complement strand
TTTTTTTTTTTTTTTTTTTTTTTTTTTTCCTTAAGAAGAGATTTGCATGCAATCATACTCAAATACACAGCTGGCTAATTCAGTTCCATGGCTGTTTGAAGGCTCTCAGCAATTGCAAGAAAGTGTGCTTACAGATGCACTGTTTATCTCTCAGTGATCAGAGTAACAAAGACAGCAATTACTGTCACATGCAGAGCAATGGTGATTAGCAATAGTTAATGTGTGTGTGTTGAATATTAGCAAGGAAGTGTTTACTCATATAGCCTTGATGAGTACTTGCAATAAACGATAAATACTCCTTCCAAGAACAAGCTTGGAAGACCCTATCTGATACTACTCTTTCTGTTAGACCAGTCAGAAGCAAGGCTCTAAGCCTTATTCATGACCCCCTTCTTCTGGCTTACATTTTGTCCTAGGCAAGCAATCCGATATGTTTTCCATCTAGATGTCATTTAAGTGGAAGAAAACAACACAAGAAGATAGATTTCATTGATCCATCCCCAGGATGTGGATTAATTGCTCCTGCAGGTGAGTTGAAGGATGAAGAATCTAGCTACTGACCCTTACAAATGCTCATGCAAAATTACTGTACCTTCATTCACACATCTAGTTGTGTTGTACTCCCTATTATGTTTTCTTTCTTTGCCTCCATGGATGCTTGTTTCTATCAGGTGGCCTGCTACCAATCTTGCTCTTCAGATTTCCAGTTAATGTATAAGGTCAGCCTTTGGGCAACCTGTTATTTTATAAGAAGTGTGCTCTATACTTTTGCAGAAAGAAAGACTAAATTAGGCTGTGTGCAAGGCTGCACAGCATAAATCTCAGAGTTCAGAGAAACCAATAGGACTTCATGAAAAAAAAAGGGTTGAACAAGATTCTGGCAATCTTCATGTCCGCTGATAGAGGTGGGAGTTCTGGCACTTGTCAATTTTCAGGATTACAGGCCCTAATTTTTTTAGATTAAATTGGATCCAGGTATTGCAGGAGTTCAGTCACAAGTCATTGATGTTCTCAGTGATTTTTGTAGCCTTCAGGCTAAGTTTATTGCTGAGCGGGTCAATGCTATTTACTCAAAACCCTTGCAAAAGTACAATCATTGTTGCTTCTTTGCCATGAGCCGTCCACAAATGTGAGTGGACTGTTTGAAATCTGCATAGTCACAGGGCATAAGCAAAAAAGTAGTACAGCTGGTGGAGTTTCACAGTCTGGTAAAATGACCCTTATGTAAAAAGTGGCCAAGTCAGTGGAGTTACACTAATGTAATTGAGGTTACAGCCAGGCTACCAAGGAAGGGTCCTTCCCTCTACCTTGATGTGTCTGAGAGCAGAACCTGGCCCAGAGCCTGTAATCAGTTTGAACAATCTGTCAGGTGCTTTGGGATTTGGAGGTGAAAGGTGCTATGTAAATGTCAGTCATCGTTTGCTGGAGCATTACATCCAGGCTGAGAAGCACAGCCTGCCAGAGACACTTCAACAGGGTGTTAGGAGTGATCTTCTTGAGAAACATATTGCACTAGATTTAGGGATGTTTGTTGAGCAGAATCATGCAATGCTGGTTACTATAAATCACCTGACATACGTTCCTTTATCTCCCTATTCTATCTAGTTTACTCCTGTTTTCTTTATTATTTAAATAAATCAAACCAAATAGCCATATATCAAGATATTTATTTACACAAAAGAGGTGTGATCCCAGCTTCCTAAAGCTTTTTATAGAAAATAACAGAGCAGAGTGAATCATTTAAGCTGGATAGTTTATTTGGTTGTGGGTTGCTCTTTTTGGCTCGTGAAATGTTTATGAGCCAATCACAACATTCTCACATGCATTCGTTATTGAAAACAACCTGTGAAGTAATGAATAGCTCACACAGGGGCTGGGGAGGATGTTCATTGCTGAGACTTCAAAACACACACTGTATCTATTACTTACACTAGTCACCTGGTTGTTTTACTGCTTCCTGATTGTATTACTTAATTAATTAACCAACAGAGTGTGAATTTTGAGTATTGCACCCATGTATGTGGCTTGATGGTTGCTCTCAGGAATATTCAGTACCTCAGAAGACTTGAAACTCAGCCCAGATTAACAAGCTAGTTCCAGGAGAGAGGATGGGCCATAAACAGCCTCCTATAGGGATGTGATTTTTCTTTCAGTGAGTATTTGTGAACTTTATGTTCCAAGTTTGTTTTTCAACAGGCTAAAGCTTACTAGAAAGGACTATCCTCTGTGACACAAAGCACATTTCCGGGGGAGAAACTGAACACAAAATCATTTATCTTAATTCCTGCAGAATATTTTTCATGCTGTATGGCCCTAGTGAAGGGACTCTCCCTTCTTTTCTCTGGGAGCAAAAAAGAGAGATGTTAGACAGGTGTACAGAAAGAGGGCAGCAAGGCTTGGGAGGGATGAGAAGGAGCTTTTCTATTTCAAGTCACAAAACGTGTGGGAGGTTAATGTAGATCAGGTGAGGCTGCTCTCCCAGGCTCTCTCTGCATGCCATGCTTGACCCTGTTCTCCTCAGAGGGAAATTCCAGAGCTCTCTTGACACTGTCTTCAGAGGAAGTCTGGGAAAACCAGGTTCAAGAAAACCTCTGTGAGGACTTTCTTTCCTCTCACTTTTTCTCCTTCTGTGTTCTATTCAGTTCTTGATTTCTATTTTCCTCTTTTCCATTTTAATTTCTACTTTATCTCAGCAAAATCAAAGTATGTGGTTTTCACTTCAGCTTTGAAGGTGGAACGTGCAAAATCCTTTCACCTGTGACATACAAATGACATACAAGATTTCTTTAGCTAATGGCATGTTCTTAGTATAATTTAATTTCATCACCTCTAAGGTGAAGGAGTTTTTTCTCCTCTATATCTTTTTAGATTTTCGCATGTGAACAGCATCTAGTACCGAAGAACTCCAGAGCTACAGATCTCAACAAAATCCTCCGGGAATAGCCAACCTGTATCACTCCAAATTTTATAAGTTTGTTATTTTGTGTGTGTGTGTTTACTAATGGAGTATGGTCATCTTTTATAAGAAAAGAAAAAAACAAAAAACAAACCCAACATCTGAGTGCTTACAAGATAGGAAAAGGAAGATACAGGAAACAGGGGCTATTTCTGGAGTGGACTTTTTGGAGCAAAGTTGTTTTAATTTGATCTATTAAATAAGAAGGTCAAGAAAGGCAAGACAAAAAAATAAAATTCTTGTATAAAACAGTCTGTTGTAGGAAGTGCAATAATAAAAAGTTACTACTAAGAAAGGAGCTTCTTCAGTTTTGCATGTACCATAGGTTTTAGAAAGCTATATTCCTATTTGAGGGCTGAAAAATAAATAACATTCTTGACAGTAATTCTTTTTTCCCCCCACCCTCCAGCACTCTTAGAATCAAGATTCTTTTCAACCTTGTGAATGGGGCTGAGAAGTTTTTAGGTTTTTTAATGAAAAAGTACCTAAAAATAATTAAAATATGTCGCTCAATAAAGGTACATTCTTTAAAAATATGTTCTGGAAATAAAACAATTGTTTAAAAATTAGGGGAAGATATGAGACATTCCTCCGCCCGCTAACCTTGGTTTGAACATTTATCATATACCAGCAAGTTTGGGAGTAAAACTGTCAGTAGAGACCTTCATGAAATGATGGTGATATTTACGAGATATACTTGTGGCTTTAACCCCTTGGACAGAGTGGGGAAAAAGGCACCAGCTTTTCCTAAGGCACCCCCTTGTCACAATCTTACCTGAGACCTTAGCACTACACCTGAACAATTTTTCATTATTATTATGTTTATTATCTTTATCAATGATCTGGATGAGAGGATCAAATACACTAACAGTAAATTTGCACGAGGACACCAAGTTGGGCAGGAATGTTCATCTGCTTGAGGGTAGAAAGGCTCTACAGAGTCATGTCCCTCCCTGGAGATATTTAAATGATGTGTAGCTATGATGCTGAGGAACATGATTTAATCCTGGACTTGGCAGTGTTAGGTTAACAGTTCGACTCGATGATCTTAAGGGTCTCTTCCAACCTAAACAATTATATTACTCTTCATCAGGAAATTTAAGTCTCCTTAGAAGATGCTGAGAACTTTGAGAAAATATATGTGAATATAATAAGAAGGTGAAAGAAAAAAAATATGGTAGTAGCTTTTGCTAAATACAATGTGAATTGCTCAAAGGGTCCATTTAAAGGAAACTGTTCATAAATTCTTAAGTATTTGCAAAGTTTTGATGTGGCCATATGTTAGTAAATAGAGTCCAAAATAAAGTCAGACTTTGAAAATGTCTTAAAAGTTCCATTTTCACACAAACATGGACTCCTAAATTAACCATAGATTTAGCTGAATATCCCACCCACATCGATGTGATATTATGTCAAAATTAACTGGTGTAAATTAGTATTATTCATATTAGAAGGATGAAGCTAAATGCCAGCTTTAGATGAAAGATATTCACCAATAAGCCCCACTACATCATGTGTGTGGTGTAGTGCTCTGCTTAAAAAATGCATTATCATATAGAGATAAAATCAAGTTTCAAAATGCATAGTTACATGAACTTGTTTAAAATACATGAACTTGCAGGAGTATGGCCCAGCCTCCCTCCCCAGTGTCATTCCCAGTGTCCATCACTACCTCTTGCTTAAAACCCTTTATTCTCTGAACATTCCTTCCCATCAGAAGTAGGGGAGGGTGGCACACCAGCTACTTCAAAGAGACCACAATGCTGGCAGACCAAAGCATCCCCTCTATCTTCCTCTGTCATTTGCTGTAGTTAACAAATTAGTGCCCACCTTGGTTCTAGGTCCTGCCCCTTCCATCATGAAAGAGGCCACTGGAAGGTTTATGGCAATGCTTTTCCCCCTACTGCTGCCTCCAGAAAAGCCAGCCCTGAAGGAGAAGATAACAAGGCTCCTAGTTTCAGCCGTATGATTATCTTGTGCTAATGTCGCCCACTTCCCCTGGAGTGCAGAACTTGTAACTATTACATGACTTTCATTTTTACATATGTAAGGAAAATGCCTTGATTCCCACAAGCTGTCAGTTAATGTTACAATGCTTTAACTGAGACGCTGCAAGAATCACCCACTCCTTAAAATGCTAATGATCTGCCTCAGATGTGTGATCACAGAAACCCATAAGCTGGGCTGTTTTGTAGTCCCCTTGTATTTTTAGTTTATAGCAATGATCTTGTGTAATTCTCAGTTTAAAGTTTGTTTCATTGGGGTTTTTTGTTTGTTTGTTTGTTTGTTTGTTTTTGATTTTGGTTTTTGTTGTTGTTTGGTTGGTTGGTAATTGTTTTTTTTTTTTGGGGGGGGTTTTTTTTTGTTTTTTTTTTTTAAACCTCCTGTGTGCTCACTAGACTGATTTGGGGAGAAAAAAAAAGATAAAGAAGAAAGCTCCTGCCTAAACATTTTTAAGTCATAAATAGAGGGAAAAGTGGGAATATAACATTATAGGAAAAGCTGGATGGGATATATTGCAGAGGCAGAGATATGAAACATCAGCTTGATTTAGTCTTCTGCCTGCAGTGTCTAGCCCCACAGATCTCTATCTGAAGCTGTCTTGCGGTGTCACTGGGAGGCTGAAGTTCTCTTAGAATTTCCAAATTCTGTTTCTGTGATTCAAGTTCATTGCGCAATGTTCGGACTCATGTCTACTCTTAATACGGGAAGTTGAGTTTGGTGATTGGGCTGAGGTTACAGAACAAAAGAAAACATGCCCACCTGTCCAGACCTTCCTCCCCTAGAAATAAGTGTCTCTTGGTAAATATGAAATATCTGATTATTGCCTTAGTAAAGGCTAGGTGTTGAGCAGCACGGTCCCACAGAGACTTTTAGGAACTAAATGAAAATGAGTTTCAGTACAAGCCTCAGTACATTTACAGCCCAGACTAAGATCAGTGTTTAGACACCTATTTAGAGAAGGTGAAACGTCACATAAAACATTGATTTGCTGGTTAGTACAAGGCAATAATAACTAAATCAGTAATTATGCTCTTGGATGCTGCCGGGGGGTCTTGAATGGCCCTTGTGTGTATCATCCTTCAGATGAGTTTTACTTACTAAGCACAACACACATTTTGACTTCTGTGCCTGCCAGAACTTTTATTTATTATAATATACAAATAATATTATATTATATATAAAATATATAATAATATTATTATTATATTTATTTAATTTTAAACCCAAAATGATAATATAACCCTGTGCAAAGCAGTAGTAGCATTTTGAGAAAAGTATCTTTCCTTTCTAGTGACTGACTTCACTGGTCTAAATGGCTACTATTCCATTCTCTCTGTGCTAATTATTTTTTTTTATTATTATTTTATTTATTCTTTTTTTTTGTTTTTCCTTCATGGCTGTGCAGCTTCAGTAAAAGGCGACCTGAAGTTTCAGAGCCTCCCCAGCCCTGAACTTTTGCTTGAGGTTCAGCACAAACTGATAAAATACATTGAAGAAGACCTTCTTTAAAAGTCCTCCTAGGATAGTGTTGAATGGTGTTGGGATCTTGATGGTTTGAGATGTGGAAACCTGGCTAAGAACTCAGCTGAAGCTTTGAAGGCTTTTGGATGATATCTACATGTTCTATTGGACTCCCTTCTTTGGCGTCTCATTCTTAAGCTAGAAAATAATGTGCAGGTTACCTCTCTTTCCTGCGGCAAGTAATTGAACATGCAGTGTATTTCACCTTTACTGGTTAGGAAAAGAGGTGATAAAAGAATGTAGTCTATTCCTTAGGATTTTATGGTGTCATTTCAATGAAGTTAGATGTTAACTACTTGCATGAAACACTTTTTAATGGAACACGCTTTTGCCAGATGGGAGAAAATATGCTGCTTGCTATTTTATTTTTCTGCATTTCCCTCAGGCTCCATCTATATTACAGCCATAACCCAATCCCAAAATCTGATCACAACAAGGTTGCTATCTTACCCCATTGCAGAATGGTTAATAGTTCTTGAGCTGAAGGGGTCTAACCACATTTCTGAAACCAAGCAGGATGTTAGAGGGTACCTTAATACCACTTTCAGTTCAAAGATTTAGCAAAATCAAAAGGAATTGGTTAGCGCCTCATCAGTCCTCCTGGTTTGATCACGTTGAACCATGTTTTCTGGCTGAAGTTGGCTGTATTTCAATCCAGGTTTTAGGTCCACCTCTCTCAACACGCAGCTGTGCGAACAATCGTATCCAAGTGAACAACTTTCCTCGTAATACGAAATGCTGTAGTATTTAGTATTAAGGGTATTAATTTTAGTATTAAGGGCACAGGAGAAATAATTAGCTCTTGTCACTCTTTCTTCTTCATAGGAGACAAAGCTGGGCTGTAAGCCCAACTTCTAGAAACCCTGACCAGCTACATACTTTGACAAAGCTGACGGTTTGTTGGTTCAAGTGATATTTCTCTTGGGGCAGCAGAACCACCTGAGGTTCTGCCTCAAATTGCTCATGCGTCTGGGATATGGGAAATGTTTAATGTGGGGGTTATGTATTTAATACTGTATTTTTCACCCATTTTGTCTGTAGCTTACAGTGCCATCAAGACTATGGTTATGAAGGTTAAGCCCAGGGTTTGACTATCAGTGCTTATGAACATCCACTGCTTCCTGCAGTTACATCTGCAGAAATAGGTCTTGAGTGCTTAGGACTGTGAGCCCTAAAAGCATTTTACTTTTCTTAGCTTTTCATCGCCCAAGGCAACACAGTCGCCTAGAAATGGTTAATGGTGCTCCTTGTAAAGTCTCCTTCTCCTTTTAAGGGTCATTGTTATCTCCATTTTATGCCTGAACCGAGATTTAAATGTAACTTCAAGTTATTGAGATGCAAATCACCCTGGTCTCATAAGTATTATATGTCTAAACCATATTTTTCATCATGAAACTCTTTCTTTTATTTTTTTTTAAGTGTTTCCCTTTAAGTACATTCTTCCATTAAACTGAATATATGTTTAATTTTTTTCTCCTCCAAAGGCAAGGTCCTTTCAACTCATGCCAGTGTTATTATTTCTCAAAACGAGTTTCATCTTGATCCATAAACATTTTATGCCAAGAATAATGCCGTTTTAAAGACAATAAGTGCCTATTTCTGCCTGAGGCCATCGGAAACCCCGTAAAGGAGGCAGTAGGAATTAAAGACACTTAATCATATTTCTTCATTTTTAACTGTTATTTTTTTACACTGTGAAGCAGTTTTTCTATCCTTGCCGACTCCTATTGAATGCCATAAATCTTAATTAAAGATGTAATTTTTTTCCTTTATGAAATCTGAGCTGGAAAGAACATTTCTTATTTTTAGGACTAGCACTGTGTGCAGGCTCATAAAACAAACAAGACTTTTACACACACTGGGTTTCAAAACCAGTTATTGCTGCCATCATGTCGAATTGGTTCCATAATTATTATTATTGTTGGGTTTGGTGTTTTTATTATTTTTATTAATGCCTGATCTTTGCATTTTCTATGCTCAAGACATCATGAGGAAAATAATAACTTACACAATGTGCATATCTGTATGGGAAATGGAAGAAGGCTTATAGAAATATATCCATCAGCACAAGGATTTGTTTTTAATATATTCATTATAAGATATTGTGATTTTTGTTGGGTGTTTTTTTCAGTTAGGTAGAGTTAAATAACAGAGCTTGTTTGGTGTAAACCTGCATCAGTTTATTGAAGCCAAGAGAATTACTGGGAGAAGTGCTTTATACTGGGAAAAGTGCTACATTAGATAATATAATTTTCCCACTGTTCCACATACATTTTCTACTGAGAGGAAGGAGGAGAGTGAAATTTCACTGTCTTATCTCTATTGGTAGGAAGAAATAGTTACCCCATACTTCTCAGGGTGAGACTGTATTTGTAGTATCTTCCTGTAGCTGAAATGGAAAACACTGCAAATATGTTTTGATCTGAAGCCCATTAAATTCAATGGGAAGATTTGTGTCGGCTCTTGGTGACAAGCAGTATTTGCTCTGTTTTACTGGTACCCTCTGGAAGTATATCATTTGGCAGACTTGTTCTGAGAGCTAAGGCATTTTAACTGCCTGTTCCAAAGTCAAAGAAAATCACCATTAATTTTCCCAATAATTTCACCACTTTTTTTGATTGAGCTGCCTATAGACTAATTGAGATAGATACCATCATGGTGAACTTCCTTTGCAACGGGAATGATAGGAAGCACTGGCTACCAGGTGGTGATGGCTTTCCGCCACAGAAAGAGGCTGATGCCATCAGAGAGGAAACTATTAAACTTAAATTACTGAGCAGTTCTGGTGCAGTGGTAGTAGCAATATAGGTACATCCATAAACATAGTCCATCCGTTCACAGCTTCCAGACTGGCAGATGCTTAGGGACCCCACTGACATTCCATGGGACAATTTCAGACTCTATATTTGAAATTCCTTTACATACTAACACACTTCTGGTCCTGCTCGTTGGTACTGATACTTCCATTTAAATGTGGCTTTTGTACCTGGAATTTTCCAGTTAATACTGGTATGGCTCTGCATTTTGGAAAATAGAACAATAGAAAGGCCAAGGAACAAGCTGTTGGCTAAAGGTGTGAGCTAGTACGAAAACGCCATTCTTCAGTCATTAAGCACATGAATAATGTTGCTCCTGTGAGTAACGCTGCTAAGTCAACAATGAAACATTCATGTGAATAAACCTATCTATGGCTAAGTCTTTGTGGGAGCGCAACCTCGTGCTCTCACCTTCTGCTGCAAGGTCACTGGGTTTCCACAGCTGCCGAGCCAACCAATGAGACACTGGTGGCTTTTATTAGATACTCATAGCTACTATTCCTAAACATAACATGACCTTCCTCAATGAAGCCTGAATCAAAAGGCCATTGATTTACTAGCTGTGAAGTGATGTTTCCTCACTGGCATCTAATAATTTATTTAAAACGTGGTTTTACCAGGAAAATCATTATTTTAAATTCATATCCCGGTTTTCAAAGGCATTTTGGAAGATAGCAAAAATGCAAAAAGAATGCATCTTCCCATGACTGACTAAGCAAGAACACCAGGCACAAACTTTTGTGTATGTGTATATTTTATGTTTGTTTCATGCTTCTGGCTACAGTATCTCATTTCTACATGGGTACTGAATCTGGGATAAAAGCAGAAGCACTTACTCTGTATCACAAATTTGTTGCTGGGTTTGGTCCTTTCTATTTCATACATGTTGATAATTCTGTTGTTACAAAGTAATTTTGCAAACCCCATTCTGACACCTTCCAGACACTCAGCAGTCTGTGTTCTACAGGTTGAGAAACATAGGACAGGACAATTTCTCCAGGCTCCAGCCAGCTTTATTTGCCATAACACTGTGATCTTGCAAGCTCTTGGGTGTACAAGTAATTTAATGCAGGTGAGCAGGGAACTGACATAGGTCATTTTGGGTTATTTTAGTTTAATTAAATTTTTCGGTTCATGACATATCTTGTTGAAAGCTGATTAACTGTGTTTTTGACTGACTGTTATACGACTTTTTTTTCTTTTAAGTAGTGATCAAAAGAACCCCTTCAAATCATAATATTAACAAAACCTCCTCCCACTACCTCTGACAAAAGTTACTGAAGTTTGCTCATATTTTTCAGTCTCTCCCTTTTTTTGCTGTTTTATCAGCTATGCTCACACAGATATACATACCTACATGTATGTGCATACACACACACACATATGAAGTTATCTGTTTTCTTGTTCAAGCCCTAAAGGTATCAAGGTAGAATATTGTTAAAGTGACATTTTGAGGGGAGCTTAAAGCTGGCTTTTCCATATGAACCTTTTGTGTGCTGCTTGCAGATTGAAAGGGTAAATATGACTTCTGGACTGGTGTGGGAATTAATTTTATTCCAACCAAGTCACTGATGCAGTAATCCTGTTGACACCAGATGGCTGTTCAATGTCTGCAGAATGGTCAGATGTTTCTGATGAGAGACTGCAGCTGATGAGGTTAGTTCTCCTCCTGGTGAGGAAATCAGTGGGACTTCTTGATTTTCTTGCCTCTGTTCCTTTGTAGTGGCGAACCTGGTACTACTAACCAAACCCAAAGAGAGTGTAACCTTTTTCATTGGGGTTTAGAATAAGCCTCAAAACCGGGACACATGGTAAGTCTGGGTGGAGGACCTTAACTTATTGCCTTTCACTTATTCTATGACTTCATAGAAATTTTACTTTTAGAATTCTGTATCAAGTTATTTACTAAATTCATGTGTGTTTTTAAAAATATACTGTGATTCAAAAACTTCTTCATACCTCAAAACACCATCTATGTTGTTCTAGGTATTAGAATGAGTTATTAGAATACAAAATTTTCTCTCTGTTGTACCTCAGGAAAAGTTCAGTTGCATATACAATGCTGGTCTTAGATCTATTGTGGCTTGAATTAAAAAAGCAGAATCTGAAAACAGCCAGCCTTTACAGTTGGTGAGATTCAGATCTGCTCTGATAGCTAAGGTTCATGGCTCTGGTCCATCTTTATAATAACATTATGCTAACTTTAAAAAAGACTTCCCAGCAACTTAATAGGCAAATTATAGCAAATAATTATCTGTTCTTAGCTCAGCCCTTTTTTTTTTCCAGTGGATTTAAACAATCTAAGTACTTTAATTACATGATTATTTATGCAATAACATCTTTGTCAAAGTTAATGTTTTAATAAAGAAACAACAATTTTATGATAATTAAATAGCCAATGAATGAAATTATGCATTCATTCTGAGAAATGACTGGTCTGCCTTGAATAGATACAGACACATTTTCACAAGCCTGTGAACTGTTCGCTTGTGCTTCCGAGAACGAGAAGCCCTGCCTCTGAACGAACCAAAGGAGACCTTTGCCTCCTGGTGCAGGCAACGGAGGCAGTTGTTGGCATCCATGAGAAGGGGATCACGGTGCACAGACAGGGAGGTGAGTAGTCCCCAGCTGCACAAACACACAGCCAGGTTTACACATGTACAAGAAATGAACCTGATCTTCTAAGTCAGGTCCAGGAAAGGGCTGTGCATCTGAAACTCTAGACTGCTGAGAAAAAAAAAAAAAACAGGTTTACACATGTACAAGAAATGAACCTGATCTTCTAAGTCAGGTCCAGGAAAGGGCTGTGCATCTGAAACTCTAGACTGCTGAAAAAAAAAAAAAAAGAAAAAAAAAAGGGAAAAGAGGAAAAAAAAAAAGAAAGAGGAACCCATATACACCTACAGGAGCCTACCTAAGTGAATAGGACTGAGTTATATAAAAAAGGCCTCTATTCCAACAAAAATACAGATGTTCAGTTTTCATGTTTTCACCCTTCCCATGACCGTATTGCTGCCACCTACTTCTTCAGTGCTCAGTCAATTTCTTAACCAAATATTATCTTTTGGAAAACAAAATTTCATAATAAGTGAAACAAATATTCCAGGGGCTGGCTGGGAGTCCAGGCATTTTGAACAGGTAAAGGTGAAAAGCATCAACTGAAGTTGTTGCCATCAGGTAAAAATTTTTGTTTAAAAATATTTTCCTCTGACTTTTTCTTCCTAAAAAGATTTTACCTACTTTTTTTTTTTCTAGTAGAATATAATGCCAATAGTAATTCATATGTATGTAGCGTACATACATATATGGAATTCTTATCTTCTAAATGTAAAAGACAAATACAGTATTCTTATTCATTAAAAATGAGTTATTTTGTGGTTCCAACTAAAATATTTTTGAGGTTGTTTTTTTTTTTTACAATTTAAATGTGATTCCTTAGAAAAGAAAAAGATGTTTACAAGATTAGACCTACACACAGATTATTTTAATCACTAAATTCTCTTCCTTTCATCGTGCCTCACCTGCTCACCTATGTTCATGATAGCCCTGCAGCAGCCTCGCATAGCAAAAGGGACATGGACAGAGGTCAGGAAGGTCTCGTGCTCCTGGTTCTACTGCATCTTGACATCGCGTTGTGAGATCCAGCTTTTCTGCAAGAACTGGTTTATTATCCAATATGTGATATGACTGGAGCATTTAAAACAAGCTGTAGCCTCTGGCATCCAAAAAGACAAAAGTGGAGCTCAAGCCGTGTGGGAAAACTGCTGCTTGTCATTAACGAACATCATCCATCTCCAGAGCAGTGTAATACCACATGTTATGCCTTTGGGGACTGCAGATGTGACAGGAACTGTTGGGTTGGGGCTGGGTTTTTTCAAGCTACAGGAATTGCAGTGATTATCTGTTTCGTGATAGAATGAAGCATCCAGTAATGTGAGTGGAACTTTCCCTCCTATTAGTTAGGATGCAGTGCAGTTGGGTGAATTGGACTCATCCCACTAGGGTGACACGTAAGACAACTACAGAAAGGTGAGTGAACGTGGCTGAAGAAGTGCGACTTGTGGTGGTCCTGCTCAGGGTTGGTGTGATGGCCCTGTGCAAGAGAGCTCAACTTTGAGGCCTTGGGCATTTTGCTGGGGGAAATGCTGAACCCAGTGTGCATAGAACCCAGCATGTAAATATAATAATATAAAATATAACATATATATAAAATATAACATATATTTTCTCAAAACAGGTTAACTTCGTAAACCACAAAAAACTCAGATGTTAGCCTACCAGCTGTAACCATTCTTGTCACCCAGTGCTGCACATTGTATTTTGAAGGCAATAAGGCCTTTCACTCATGACAGGAAATTTTCACAGATGTAATTATACCTACATTATACAGTTAAACTCCAGTGCAATATGTATTAGTACCCATCAGTTACAATAATCACTGTACAGATACAATCTGTTTCCTGATAAAATGCAGAGGTTTGTAACACACTATACATTGCGCTCATGGAGAAAGCCCTGCCTGTGACGCAAGGCCCTTTATCCTCTTTAATTGTCATTACTTGTAGCTGTGTGGTACCTGGGGGATAATTATTCTCATATTGTGTGCTCTGAAAGGACAGAAGCTGTTCAGGCAGCTGAATTGGTAAAATGAGAGCTAATGATCTGGATGGGGGAAGAGGTTGTTCACTCCTGGCCAGTTCCGCTTACTGGTTAAAAGACCACCGGTGAATTGGATCACAGAATAATTCAGGCTGGAAGGGACTGCTGAGGGCCATCTACCACAGCATGTCAGGAGGTAGCCCATCCTACACAGTGGACTCAAATTTAGGAATTTTTCTGCCTGCCCATTACTCCAGACCATTAAAGTCCCTTTGAATAAGAGCTTTGCTCTCCAGCATATCAATTCCTTAGTCCAACTTGGTATCATCCACAAGTTTGCTAAGTAGGCACCCCATTCTCCTGTCCAAATTGTTAATAAAGAGGTTGAACAGTATTGTCCCCAGAAACAATGTCTGAGGCACGTCACTGGCAACTGGCCACAGGTTGGGCTTTGTACCGTTGACCACCACCCAATAAGCCTGGAAACACAGGCGATTTTCCACATTCATCATAGAAAGTTTATTTGGCTATTCTGGGAGACTGTGTGATTGTCTTTGCTCAGGTCAAGGTGTATAACATCTGTTGTTCTCCCACTGCCCCCAGAGCCATGATTCAAATCTCATACAGAAAATATCACATTAATTTTGTAGAGTTGGACACTGAGGCACAGATAATTGAATTGCCTATTGGTTTCTAGAATCACAGTGAAGGATATTAAGAAGGTGGTTATAGTTTCCTCGAGGCCTCTGAAGGACTTTTTTATCTCACAGGGCTGTGAACTGTTTTCTGCATGTTGGTAAGAGCAGGTACAATGCAGCCACTTGTATAAGAGGGTTGGATTCCAACAGCTACCTGTGTCTGTCTACCTGTGCAACGCACTATTTTAATTACCCTGCATTTATTGCTGGAAATCAAGCTTCAGTGCATCAGCCTACCACACGGGTCAAAAATCCCAACCAAAAACATTGCCCTAATTTAACTAAATCAGGGGCACACCGTATTTTTTAGTCAAACAAAGGTAACTCAGCATTTGGATCATCTTTCTTCTTTCATCTGCTGCCCCTTGCCTGGCGTGTAAATTAAGAGCCCTTGTGCTAACCATTGATTTTCCTCCTCAGTACTAGGATCCCAAGGGAACGCATCCTGCTGGGTTTATTCTTGAAGCAGCCCATTCCACTGCTGCACAAAGCTGGCATTGTCAAAAAGATTTAGCTCCTGATGATAAAACATCTTTCATTGTGAATTCTTCTCATCATAAGGAGCTTACAAATCCTAAATCACAGTGGGGCCACCCCTTCTTTTGCTCTCAGTGCACCATCGTAACTCTTCTACCTTAACTATCAGAAGAATGCTGTCTATGCCTCTTATCATGCCTGGGTCAAAGGTGAATATCTGAACTTCTAGGTCACGGTGATATGAAGTGCTGTGAAATATGGTAATAACAATCTTTCAGGAATCTCTGAGGCCGTTCTGTAAACCTACGAGTGGGCCTGTGGGACTCTGTTTTTTGTCTTTCACTGCAGACGTGATGCTACCTTCAAAGAGGCAGTTAAAAACCCTCCTGAAAGCAGCTTCTGTGCTTGGGGTGGTGAGGGGGAAAGGGCTGGGTTTTAGCCATTGATAGTACTGGGGAACAGCTGGGAGAGGAGTTTACATATAGCTATCTCTCGTCTGCAGTTGAGCTCACAAGCCTTGCAGGCTTCATCAAGGCCACTAGTGTAAATAGGCACTGATTACTCTTGGAGTCATTCAGTAACCTTTCAGCACTCCTCCTTAAAATAAAGATTTCTTTCTTCATGGGAGGGAACAAAATAGAACAAACACCTCATCCATGAGATAAAAGCTTTTTCTAATTATCAATTATCCTTCCCTAAGATAAACTGTTTTCCCCTTCCTGCTGGACTTTTGGCTTCCAGTCTGGTCCCAACTATTCTTTGAATAGTTGGGGAAAGGGTGGAATACAACAAAAAAAGGTGGAATACAAATGGGTTAGTTAGCCACCACTGGCCTCCACAAAGAGCTACATCTTTAGGGAGTGCTTTCAGTCTTTCTGGAGCCTGGACTAATCTTGGGTGTGGACCATCAAGGTAAATGACAGTGAGAAATGGAGGAGCTTCCCTGGGCTGGTGGCAGGCAGCAGGGGAAGGCTGGAGGAGCTGCCAAACAAAGTGCTCTTTATTTTGTGCAGCACAGGGAGCAGCATGCCAGCCGCTGCAGGTGTGTTCTGAACCTGTAATAATTGTAATCAAAATACAAAACACTGCAAGACGGAGCATGATTTCCTGTCTCTGGATGTGCAGCAAGAGCACAGGGGCTTCCTTGCCTCTTGCTGAAGAGACCAAGAGACACAAAGGAGGCTTTTCCTTTGTGAATTTAGGTAATGAGCAGAACCTAAAAAGACCCTTTTCCTGTAGACAGCCCTGTGGAAGCACATTCAAGTCACTCCCTCAAAAACCTGCTGCGTTTTCCCAACCCCAAAAGGAATTAAAATAAAGATGTTTGCTTCACGGTACTGTAGCTGTGATAATGCTGTGACATTAAATTCAGCATTCACTCAGCAGCAGGTAGCAGTCCCATCATCACATTCTGCTCAAAGCCTTTTGGTTTCTCCCCTGCTCTCCTTGCCCGTCGCACACCCCCTCTGCCACCCTACCTGACCTCACCTCCCCAGCATGCTTAATATCCAGAAATATGCTCTCTAATTACTGTGGTTATGATTTGCAACCTGTCCAGCGGTGCCAGGAAGTGAAACACAGCCTTTTCAAGTGTGGAGGACTCAATCTGGCTCTAGTCTAAACAGAGAGATATGTTTCCAGCTAATTTGGAGGTTCAGCGATGACAAGCCCCATCGAGCATAGGTAGTTGGCTGTGAAGT
Source organism: Calidris pugnax (assembly GCF_001431845.1). Classification (NCBI taxonomy): domain Eukaryota; kingdom Metazoa; phylum Chordata; class Aves; order Charadriiformes; family Scolopacidae; genus Calidris; species Calidris pugnax. The sequence goes on along the minus strand of NW_015090911.1, from coordinate 4,673,001 downwards.
GTGCAACAAAGTCAGAAATTCACCCCATGGGAGGGAAAAAGGCTTTTTCTTTTTTACTTTCCTCTTTTGTACTTGACTTATATGATCACACAGCAAGGGAAAAAAAAAAAAAAAAAAAGAAAAAGAAAAAGGGGGGGTTGTCCCTGGACAATTTTAAAGTCTGTTTTCAATAAAACTGAATTTTTTTTTCCTCCAAGGTCAGTGTTCCTCCTGCTGCCCCAGCCCTGCTTCCTCCTCCCCTCTTCTGAGCTCCAGTGTCAAGTTATTTTTTTAAAGGTTGTGACAAGAGACTTTGCAGACTTCAGATTTTTGGTGTCATAAAGTGCAATTGGATATATAAGAAATATGAGGACTAGAGGAAAATAAAGGCCTCAGGCCTGGCTGCTTTTGAGACATTTTTGTCTGAATAGTAATTCTAACAGTTACAACAACAATAATATTAAATAATATTATAGTGGTAACAAAGACTAACAGCAAAATGTAAGAGATTTAGTAGAGTATGTAGAAAAAAAATAGATTCTGCATTAATTGAATAGTGAAGAAAATGTGAGAATTAATCCACGTTTTCATTTACAGTTCTGACAGAACAAGAAAATAACAGATTCTAATACCAGAAACAGACTTTATACTGTTTTTTTCAACCTCTTATGTAACAAAGCTTGAAAATAGAATCCAAAAGAGTAATGTAATTTTCCTTTCTCTTTGTTATGTTTTACAAAATAGGGGAGGAAAGAAAGGCGTAGAAAAGTTGATGCAAATTCTCCCTAATGTTGGAATTTACAGGTGCAGAACTTGGATTCTTTGGATCACACATACATCCAACCACTGGGACTGGGGTTGCACAAAATGTTATAGCTGAGAAGATCTATTGCATGTAATTGGCAGGAAGTCACTGCCAAAACCTGGTCCTAATACAGGCAAGCTGAGAGCTTGTGAAGGGGCTCCCATTTGCTCCTGTACATGACATCAAAGGGAAAACCCGAGTCCTACTTCTTGTTTGAATGCATTTACTAGTCCTGCAGAGCAATGAAGTTGTGGATACATATTGCAGATATTGTGGATGGGTGATCCCAAGCCCACCAGTGTAAAGGGCAAGTGAAATGATGTATAGCTGGTACAATAACTCCATCTCTGCCATGTACTTTGTGTGTAACAATGAGCTCTTTCTATATGAAAATTGCTTTTTCCATATGCTAATAATGCTGAAACAATTGTGTGTGAGAGAAAATGATATGTGTCTTATACTACTGTGACACTGGTCTGATTGGTATCATTGAAATCTTGGGGGATGTTGTGAACAAAACTAGAAGTTCCATCGGTATTGAAGGAATTATTGCAAAAGCAGTGAGTATTTTTCATGTTTAACTGGGATATTCAACTGGTCTAAGTAACTTACTGTTGCATCCTGTTTGCAATTTTGAGTCTGGGCAAAATTATCTTGAATGGAAAATGAGCAATCACAAAGTATCATTGCCCTATAAATTACTGCATATAGCATTTCAGGTGTATAGACATATATTTAGTCATAGAGACACAAGAAGAAAGAAAACAAATATCATTTTTCAATTTACAGAGTAATAATTTGTACTTTAGCAAGCTGTCTTTCATGCTCCACGGGAGGCAAAGTGTTATTTCCGATCTCCTTAACCTAATTAATAAAAGCAATGAAAAATTATGTGTGATCAACCGTAATCTTTTCTGGAAGATATATTTTAGAAAAGCAAAAATTTCAAGCATACACAATCAAGGATAGACTGGAATCACCAGATAATAGTTTGGGAGGAACCTCTGGAAATCAAATCTTTAGCTGAAAGGAAGAATTAATCAGATCAGATAACCCAAAACTCTACTGAGGAAATGGAAAAATCAGCGGGACTTTGTCTCTTGAAATACACTAATTTCCACATCATTCCTGAATTTGAACCCAGCACCACTCAGTATTAGTGAGATCTGGTGGGTGTCGATGCTGAGATCATCTTAGCAAGGAGCAGGACACCAGCACTGGCTCTGACAGTCAGCTCCAAGTTGCCTTCAGCACGAGAAACTGCCATGCTGCCCCAGCACTGCTCCCTCAGAAAAGACATTGCTTTCAGCTTTGGACATCTAAGTTGTAATTGAACTAATTTCTTGAAGGTCCTTTTCAGTCAGCCAAGAGAAACAAGTCATTTTAAAGCTTGCTCCATTTGACCTACTTTAAATGTCTTCGTTAGGATTTGATGAACTCCATTTTAAAGCTCCTCTTTCTCTCTGCTGGCTGTAGGGGTGATACCTGTAATGCAGAAGGGACATCCATCTGATTAAATGAGGGTATCCACAAGGCAGATATCTTTATCACTTCACTAGCCAACCACCTTCAGCTCACTTTATAGTTATCAGAAGAGAGGGCATGATCGAACCCACCCTAAAATTGATGCCTGCACAAGCAGATGAGCTGCCTAAACCTACACTGGTTTGATGTCCACCAACAAGAAAGTGAGACCATGGTAAATTTGATGCATGAAAATAAGTGGTTAACTCTATTTTCATTGCCTAAATTTTATCAGATATATTCCAACCTATAGATTTGGAACTGTGTTGAGAACTGGGCAAAATTTTCTTAGAGGTTGACTCAAGAATGGACCCAGACAAATGTCTTTTAAATAGCCAAGTGTTAACTTTGCAACTAATATAGACACCTCACTAAAAATGCTTGATGGACATAATTAGAAAAATGCTATTTGAACTACATATTTCATTCAGGTATACTTTTTAATGGTTACTTTAAAGAAGTGAACCTGTTAGACATTAGAGGAAATAAATAGGAAATCCTTATAGAAAGCCCAGAATGTGGATGAGGTGGGGATCAGCATACTGTAATGCTCACAGTTGTCATAATTTTTCAATTTCCACTCCTAGCACATTACAGTTGCCTCCACGGACTGAAATGTTTAGATAAAATTCAGTTAATTATAGAAGGGATTATTTTCTTATTTTTATTCTCACGAATTATAAAGAACTCTAAAGAGTACAGTGATTTCTCCTCATGGGGTCTTGTGTTCAAGAGTGACCAAGGTGACATGTATTTCAGAGAAAGGGAGAAGATGATATCTATATGCAATACTGACAGCAGTAGCCCTGAGGGGAGTATTTCCTCCTCAACTCTAAATATTTAAAAGATTAGTTTAAGCCATGAAACAGGAATGGTTGTTTTGGTGTGGTAACAGGAAGAATTGCACAGGATTCCCTTCTGAATGTGGAGAAAAGAATTTCAGGTCGAAACAAAAGGAGATAAAGAAGCACCTTAATAAAGCTGAAGCTGGGAGATTCTGGCTCTCAAACCTGCTCACAAATTGAACTTAATTTAAACAGAGCATCATAAGATGATGCCAAATTTCACTTCCTGGTGAAAGGAAACTGAATTTGATGCTGAGACATTGCTCTAAAGTAAAAGTTTGGACTGCATTTTTATTCCATAAAAGCTAATTTACTCAGCAGTTGCTTTCTCCTGAGCTCATTTAGCTTTATTTATCATTGCAACATTATCAACAAAAACAAATACCAAAACTCACACCAGAACAAGACTGCTGTTTCAGGGAAGCTGTTTAAGATGTTTAGCTATTTCTTAAGAATCTGGATGACTTTTGTATGAACAGGTAGGCATCTGTTAGAGTGGAATTTCACTGAGCAGCTTAATTAGCTTTTTATGATATTTAATGTTATGATAAATGACTTACCAGAAGTTATTAATTAAAGTATTAAAGTCTCATTATTTGTTAGTAATGGGGCATATGGGAAGAGGAATAGGACTTTATTATTAACGAATTTCAGGGAACAGTGATTAAATTGGATAAACAGAGGAAATATACATCTGGCTGCTTCCATTTGTTGTATAAATCATTTGATAGTTTATACTTGTTGCAGGAATCCTATAAATAAGCATGTATTTCCAAAGGCTTTAAACTACTAGTACTGTTGGCTGGTGGTTAAAAGAAACTTTTTCATAGCCAACTTTAAGCAATCAGGGCTTCCTCAAAGGGAGTTCTTGGCTCCTTAGTAGACATCTGTCTGTATTTAGCCACTTATTAAACCCACTGTGTGAATAGTCATGTCACTTTGGCATATTTTTAATAGTGGAGATTGCAAGTGATTTGCTTTTACTGGGCTAATTAAATGCTGTGTGTCGTGGTGACAGAAGCAAATGAACCTCAGTATCTTGACTTGGGTCTTTTTAGTCTTGAGAAGAGAAGGCTTAGGGGAGATCTAATTAATGCGTACAAATACTTAAAGGAAGGGTGTCAGGAGGATGGGGCTGATCTTTTCTCGGTGGTGCCCAGTGGCAGGACAAGAGGAAATGGGCACAAACTTGAGTATAAGAAGTTCCACCTAAACATGAGGAGGAACTTCTTTACTGTGAGAGTGGTAAAGCACTGGAACAGGCTGCCCAGAGAGGTGGTGGTCTCCTTTACTGGAGATGTTCAAAACCCTCCTGGACAAGTTCCTGTGCAACGTGCTCTAGGTAGACCTGCTCTGGCTGGGGGGTTGGATTAGATGATCTCCAGAGGTCCCTTCCAACCCTGTATCACTCTATGATTCTATCCTCTGTTCACCCCTTTCTATGTCATACCTTGAGGGAGTGGAGGCTTGAACTTTCCACTCTTCCATCAAGGTCTGGTCTTCAAAATCTCATGTTTATCCAGGTGTTGTGACAGTGTTTGGAGACCAGTGTTGCAGTTTCTCTCACCTGCCTTGAGGTGTCTATTGTGCACATACATCTGTCTGAGTTAGGCTTCCAAGTTCCGATTATCTAGTCATTATGAAATTGAGTGTAATTCATTCCATCTGAAATTACGCCTAAATGTGGTCAGAGGAATTTACCCCTAAACGCTATTGATAATTGTGTTAGATTTCATTCACCTGTTGTGGGAGCCCAGATAACTTGTATAGATGGATATTGATACCACAGATATCTTCAGTCAGGAGGGAGGAATCTCACTGTGGTTTTTATTTAGACATGTTTTCCTGTGATGTCTACGGTGATTAAACTATTATTTTGCAATTTAAATGTGGATTCATTGAGAATTCAGGAGAATAAGGTAATCTGATGGTGATGAAGGCTTGACTTCCCCTGTCAAGTTCACCCTCTGAAAGGGAGATTTGATGCAATAGGCGAAAATATTCATGTTGGATAGATCTGCAACTTTTATATATTTAAAAAGTATCAGAGAATCTAACTGGATCCCTTTTAACTTTCAGTCTATTTTCTTCAAGTGACCATGTGTTGTGATCTTCTCATCTTTTATGAGCAGTTTCTCCCTCAAAGCTCTGACCAAGGAAGATGCTCACAAAACATTACCTTATTGCTCTGGTAAGGGAGAAGCAGTTCTGGTTACATACAGAAGCAGACTGTGTCTACGGGGCCAGCGAGTGGTTTAGAACTTTCACATGAATTTCAAGTCAGGCATGCAAAGGAAAGAGGTGGAGACAGACTCCCTCAAAAGCTTGATGGTATCCCCTGTTTTAGGATAGATCCTTAGAGTATATCTCTAAGGAATTCCATAATTTATTTGCTCTGATAAGTGCAAATATAATCTTCTACAGAAAATCTGAACAGATCTTCCCAGACTTCTGCTGAAGCTCACAGCAGGTCTCAAAGAGACTTTGAAAATTGTTCCTAATGAACAACAACCATAAGAACTTAATCAAAAGAATCAGCACAGATTTTAGTCTTTGTCCAAAGAGAGAGCGAGACAGTTGTTTGGTGCTGTTTCAACAATGAGATGAAAAGGAGAATTCCGGGTCCTGTTGGACATTTCCTCCCCACCACAACATTATAACGACCTTGGGAAAAAAGCTAACAAGATCAACAACAGCTTGAATGCATTGAAATTTGAAAAAATCCATAGGGTTTACATTTTGTCTAATTATGCAGCATGTCATCTAAGACAAGGAGGAATGCTGTGTTCAGATGTGGAAATATTTCTGGTCACTGAGAAGTATTTTGGCTAGGTCTCCTCCCCACAAGCAGAAGTGCCATGTGCCAAGATGAACCCTCTATTTGTTGATAAATTCCAAGTATCTGCATATGGAGGGGAAAAATTATGCACAGTAAAAGCACAAAGATGAATTACTATTCAGGAAAAAGATCTGAAGTCAGTGTTGAACATCATTGGCAATATCATCTCATGTTCAAAAGTGGTAAAAAATGTGAATAAAACACTAGAAATTACTAGAAAACAAACCACAATGAAAAAAACCCACTAGTTGTAGTATAGGCCCAATATAAATTTGAAATTAGTCTCAGAAAAGGTAAGGGACAACACTACAAAAGGTACGGTGATGCAGAAGGACTTCCATTTGAGGAGGTGCTAGGCTGTGATCTTAATAGCTTCAAAATGAGACAGTCAGAGTGGCCCAAGGGTTGTGACTAATGTCCATAAAATCATGAATATTTTATAGGGAAAGTACATAGTAAATAATAATTAGTGTTTTTACTGTTCAAAAATAACTATCAGCGGGCAATGAATAAATGGTCAGGCAGTAGGTTTAAGGCAAATTTGATGATGAATTACTTTGTAATAAAATGCATGGTTAAATTATTAACTCATTGCCAGAACATATTGTGGAGGTCAGATATTAATTATTAAATATAGTCATTGAGAAACAAGCTGCTGCTTAGAAAGTTCATAAGATGGTGGAAAAGGGAGATTATATTAAGAGGAGGGTACTGTTCTATTACTTCATTGCTCAGATATAAATTATTTTCCTAAGCATCTGCTATAATTTCTAGTGCAGATAATAAAACAGGCTACATAAGCCTTTGGGTATTCCTTGATTTCATGTTATATACTTATGCCCTGACTGCCAGATCTAGACCTTCACCCTTAATGGGAAGAAGAAAGACTGTGGCTGTCCCAGACCTGACTGTGAGTACACACCAAGCCATATGAAGCTGTATTAGGTAGCAGGGTGGATATGGTAGGATTTAGTTGTTAGATGGTTGTAAATGAACACGTGTGATACAGTGGCAAAAGCGACCAAAATGTATTCAACTGAGGAAGAGAGTCAGTAGGAACTCCCTGAGCAAATAAAAAGGAAAATAATATTTATCTCAGAGTTGTTCTCATCGTTTCTACGTGTTTTATGTCCTTAGTCAGAGAAGACAACCCACCAATTTTTTTTCCAATCTAAAGAGGGCCCCTAAATAATTAATCTGGTTTGGAAGGTACACCACTTCTCTGGAGAGGTTTTGAATAAATCTGTCCAGCCTCTTTGGCAAAGCTCAATCCCAAAGCATTTTGTAATTTTCTTGAGTACCCAAAGTTGCTAACTAGGGGTTTTAGGGAGCCTGGGCTTCCCTGACAAGTTAAGACTTAATGAGAATTGTTGAACAATTAAGCATCTGGCCTACTCTGATTAGGTAATGTCCAACTTTTTTATGCAGCAGCTAAAAATATTTGATCCCGTGTATCCTCTGATTGTGTTTGCTAATTCAGTTGCCTTTTATCTTTCTGTCATTCAAGTACAGACAAGAACAATCATGGGAAAGAACATTTCAGTGCAAGCAGAGCAGAAGAACCCAAAAATTTTGTTGTTAGAATGCCAGAAAGCATTAGGTAGATGTGAACTATATCGGAGAGATGGGTTTAGTGACACAATGCACCTTTGACTCAGGAGGTAGTGAGTCCTAAAATTGTGTTAAGCCTAAGGGAATACATAATAGTGAAAAAAAGTGGTATTGAAGAATATTTAGCAGGGTGTTTGAAAAAATATCTTGCTGGGGATATTAATTTCTGCTATATCTGGGAGGGAAAGATGGGACTGAGAGTAGCCAGTTATGAAAGGGGAAGATCTGTGAACTTAAAAGTTCACCAGGATGGATGACACCAGGAATGTAAAGTTTCAGAAATAGAATATTTATTATTATCTTACAGTGTTTGCAAAACTCTATAAAAAGAACTTTTTTATTTTTAAACATGCACCTAGGTAAATACTGTATTAAAGATGTCAGCACTAAGTATTGCTGATCTTTGTGCAGGTGGAAAATATAGAAATAAAGAAATTTTACATTTGTCCACATTCTGTATGTTAGATAAGCGATAATATTTTACAACGAATCAATGCTTTACTTTTTCAAGTTTCTCAAAGAACTTCACACTATGTATGTGTTTGGAAATCCTGCCACATGCATTCACGTATGTCCCTGTACACTATTAAGGTGGCATAAAAATGGCCCATATTGCACAAACCCTGAGCAAACACTATGCTTATGTGAAGGGTCTAACTGGCTGACACGTGGAGACCTGAATAACACCTGAAAAATATTTATGCTGTTCCTGCCCATGACTGCTGAACCTACTGGGTGCCAAGATCACCATCCCCTTAGCAGAAATGGCAGATTAGTATCTCCACAGATCACCAAACCAAAAAAAAAGGAAGCACAAAGCAAACATGTTCTATCAATGCCTTCCATAAGAGATCATTGACACACATGCAAACTCACATTCGTGCGCACATGCAAAGAAGGAAGAAACACTGAATCCTTTCCTCTTTTGGTACGAAGATGCCCAACTTCAGCACTCATCTGGCTGCCAGGAAGAGGCCTTACCTCTTCCTTCCTCAGTTCTTTTCTGGGTTTCACTAATAATGTGTCCCTATCCATAAAGTTTATAAAAAATGGAACTACTTTTGACATCCCATTAGCCTATCTTCCAATAAAAATTCCTTAATTTTCTTCTCACCTCCATGACATATGGAGCATATGCTGTACCTAGAGAATGGTGGAGACCTCTTTCCTAAAAGCTGAGATGAATCCTAGAAAAGCTACAGATTACAGTATATTCAAGATGTCAGTGTAGCCTGGACTGGAGGTGTGCACTTGTGGTTATCTATGACCAAGGGAGGTGATTCAAGCCCAAAAGAGATGCAGAGGATGGCTTCAGGACTAGCAAAGGGATGGGAGGAGCTCTCAGAGAGAGGAACTATTGAACAAGCAGAGAAGAAATCTCATGAGATTATTCAGACCAGTGAAAACAAAGGTGGCAGGAAAATGTCTGTGGTATCTAAGGAGCAAAGAAAGAGAACTGAAAGGACATCAGTTACACAGAAAATATTTATGAGCCTACCACATATACATTTTGGCTGGAAACAGCAGGAACTATGGATAGGAAAAAAATTTGGGAGTGCACTCTAACAGGAGAAGGATGGGACACTCACATCCTTTGAAATGACTTGCTGCAGTGATCGCTGACAATGTGAGAATTGGGGCCTTTGTAATCAAGAATATCTTATCTGGTCTTCTCATGCACAGAGGAGGTCTTCTCGCACTTTAGCAATGTGGTCATTATGCATCTACTTAAAACAGTTTCTCTGCTGTCATCTCTTCTTCTTCAGTCTCTCTGACTGTATGTCTCAGCTTCTAAAGATCTTTGGAATTGAGACTGTCTCCCTGAGCCAGTCCCTAGTCTGTTAGTTGCTCTTAAGTACTATATTAAAAGACTACTGTTAATAGATAAAGATTTTTTTTTTAAATTCAGTTCACTAAAACACCGAGTTGCTCTATTTTATACATGGACTTGGCAGATGCCAATAACTGTTTCTTTTCAGAACTTGGAAAAACCTGGTTTTCTGCACTGGGCTGCAATTTATATCTTCTTTGCTCTGTGTACACATTTGTGTTCAAATAGAGAATATGAGCAGCCCATAAGGCCAGCCCATCATTCATTTTCAAGCACCCTTTCAACCTTCTTGATGCGTGTTCTTCTGCATCTTCTGCATCTTCACCTGGTTTAGGTGACAGCAGGATAAGGAGCACCACAAGGCAGCCTCTCTGGACAAATATTCACTACTCCTGGGCCTGCAGTCACAGAGACAACTTCATTGACCAGTTATAATGAGCATTATGGATTAGTACATCCAGGAGATTCCAAGGGGAACATACCTCTGCCCCAGCAGGAACTCCTCCACGCTCTTTTCATTCACCAGTGGTTGTTCTCATGCTGAGCTGCTGCTGCTGAGCCTGTACTGGAATGAGAACACAAAAGTTTTTTAGTTCCCCTCAAAACTGGATTATACGACAAAACCTGTGTGGAAATAGGTCTATAAACAATATGCAATTCTAAGCAGCCAGCCATAAAAAGTAATTAAAGAGGTAGTCTAAATCACAACGAAGTGCACAGAATTTTAAATAGCCTATGTGTATTTCTGTCCTTTAGCTAAGTCATTCACAGTCACTTGATTCTTTTTACTATGTATGAAGATTTGCCTCTTCTACAGATTAAGCATTCACATAAACATGGAGATCAAATCCATTCTCCCAAAACTCTTCACTTTAAACTTCCTGAGAGGATGGGAGGAGCTACAAATAACAAAACTGCAACTTGACTTTCCATCCCTATTGCCACGCACTGGGTCTTCAGGACCCACAGGGATGGAGGATAATAATTTGCTGCTCTGAAACAGCAGCCTCTGAAATGGTCTCTAAGTAGTCCAGGCTATGCCTCTCATGCATCTATGGCCATACAGGAGACCTGAAGACTTAGTAATGAAGGCAGCCAGTGGTGTATTTGAACTTCTTGGTGTGCAGGGATGCTGCTCGCCAGGGCTCCTCTCTTAACAACAGAAGTGAGTCTTATCTTGAGAATTGCCAAGTGGACTACCAGCATGGGTAGGTTGAAATGATAAATTTTGCTTTCATTTAGCAATGCCACACTGTCCTACATTCTCTCACAAGTACTTAATGCTCGGGTTGGATTCAGCTACTGTGATTAACAAAGCAGTAATTTGGCAACCCTCTAAGAACATCCATAGTTCCTAAGGGGTCCCAGAAGACAATGTATTGTCAGTTTCCCTCCTTCCTGCATTTGTCCTTGCTTTGCTTTTGTTTGCATTTTTGGTTAAGCAGTTCTCCTGGCTTCAGTTTCACATCATTTAGCTTAAACTCATTATATGTCTTCAGTCCGCACATAGGCTCCCTTTTAACCTAGTGATGTACTTACTCTCTGCTCTGGCCACCTTGGGGTTAATCCAGGATGTTTTGGTCAGACAGTAATTGCCGCAAAGCCCTCCCCAAACTTTGTAGACAAGGAACTGATATTTTTACAGTCAGTGCTGAGTCTCTGCTGGTTGCAATTCACAGCAACGCACCTGGATGCAATTGCGCTTGGATAACTAAACCTAACTGATGTGTCTCACTTAGTGGGGACTCCACTTGTTTCATTGTAAAGATTAGAGAGTGATTCAGCATTCATGAGAAAATGTGGCAACAAAAGGTTAGCTGAGCAGTGCTAGGAGTGGAGCCATATTGGGAGCAATTGAAAGAGGAAACGGTCCGGATTTATTATCTGCATTAAAGATATTGTGTGTCCCATGGATACCAGGAGTGTCATGGAGACACAGCTAATAGGATTTTTATTGGATTATTATCGGCTGTTGCACCTGCTTCTGAAGGGGATGGTACAGTTGGTTGTCTAGCACAATCCTTGAACAAGCATGCCGAAAAGAGCTATGGGAGCTAGAAGCTCCCGTATTAATTTTTAAGAAAACTTTTACAATTGCCTCAAAGCCATTTCAAGCAAGCCACCAGCCAGTGAGTACCCCTTCTGTCCCTTTACAAATGCTCATGCTTAGAAAATATATTGCTGAATTGAGTGAAGACACCAAGAACTGAACTTACAAGCCTGTATTTTTCACAGTCCAGATTTAGGTTAGATTTTATTTGAATTAACTTGAAGGAAGGTTGCTTTTTTTTTTTTTTTTTTTTTTTTAAAAAAAAAATACAGGATATTTATCTACCTTGACTGCTTTAAGACAGTGCAGGGTGCAATATAGGCCTTCAGGCTTTC
>NW_015090911.1:4611384-4661151 GCF_001431845.1 Calidris pugnax | reverse complement strand
AGCCCTTCCCCCGCGATTTCGAAGGGCTTATTTCCTTTCTTTCAGTAGCTATATTTTAAGATTTACTATGTCCCCTCGCTGTTTTTCTTTTTTTTAAATGAAAGGAAAGTTTTTTTTTTTTTTTTTTTTTTTTTTTAGAAAAACAATATGCAATTTTGATGTTGCCATATTTCTATTTTTTCACAGTAACATTTTACAACCCATTTGGTCTCTCATTTCCCCTGCCTCTGGTGTGTTAGATAACAACTTTCCTCCTTCATAGCCTGCTTCAAAACTCTTTTACCTGTATTTATAAGTATTACAAGATTTTGATAAGGGTTCAAAGTGAGCGCCCTTTGTGGTCATTTCAACGCCTGCAGATCTGACACGTGGTTTGTCCATACTTCACATTCAGCAAACCATTTCCAAGCTCCCTGTTCTCCTTTTTATTTATTCAAAGCAATCAGAACACATTTTATCCAACAGAGAACTGAGCTGAGGGGAAAAAAAAGGGAGCTTCCATCACCAGTTCATTTTCATTTTCACCCCTGGTTTCTAATGAGGCTGAACAGTAGAGAAACTTGAAAGTCATCTAAATTCAGGTCTCAAGCTAAACACATCTAGTGTTGATTTAGGGGTGTCTTATTAGATTTTAAGTAGATTTGGATGAACAATTTGTATCAAGTGATCTCATGAATTGTATCTCATTTCTTGGCTCAGGAGTTACTTGCAAAGGGAGGCATATTATTCCATCCAGGACCCAATCCAGAAGTAGTTAATGGAAGGAAATCAATGCATTCTGGATTAAGACACAAATTATATGTTATTCAATAATGTTGGTCTTTTAATTTATTCACAAGAACCCATTCCTAAGATCATCCAGTCTCGGAGAAGTTGTGCTTTAATATGTATCTAATACATGTTGTAGTTCTGTCCCTGCATATCAGAATGCTGTGAATTTTTTGTCTTAATTTTATTTGCAACAACAACACCTCCTGGAATTTTTTGCTAATGTCTTGGGAATATTTTACATCCTTTGCTTTAAAGGTATTTTTTTGAAAGTCTTTTGCCAGTTAGGCAACAACAGTTTTTTTCTTCTTGTGGGAAGAAAACTCAGATTGTGAAGTCAGCTGTTTTAACCTCCACATGAATAATGACCTCAATCTTCAATTAATTTTCAAAACTAATTTTCAAAAATTTCAAAAATTATTTTTTAATTTGAAAAAATATTTTTAAAATTAAATTAAATTTCAAAATTAGTTAAAAAATAATTTTCAATTAATATTGTCATCAATGATTACAGTCAGTGACTTCTTCATATCTTTTTTTTCTCCCTCCTCTTTTTACTCCTATGCTCCAATGGTGTTATTTACTTGTCTATAATCTATTCTCTTCTTCCAAGAACTCAACTAACCCTAGAGTATGTTTGTAGCTACTTCTAGTAGTATTTTATCACTTGTTTCTTCGTCTGGACTTCCTAATATTTTCTTTCACATTCAATCAATTACCTTCTCAGTTTTCTGATTTCTTTATTTTTTTTAGCCTTTTTGTCGATCACACTCTTCTGACTTGCTAGTAACCAGTTCTCCATTTCCCATATTTTTATTCCATTATTTCTTTTTTCTTTTTCATGCATTATTAGACTAGCAGTTTGGTCTGCTGGTAGTACAGTATGCTATGTCTCAAAAGTGATTTCTGATTCTTATGATGAATGAAAGCCCGCAGATGAAAGGGAAGTGTTATGATTTAAAATGCGTTTTTGTGTTGAAGGAGAGATGATTTCAATTCCAGACTACACTTTGAGGTTGTATTATGTCTTTATGATCAGGTCCTCATCTCCAAGAAATATACCACTAACAATAATACTATGTTGGAGAGGTAATACAAGAATTTAAAATGAAAGTGAAAAGATAAAGGAATAATTTGCTTGGATAAGGCAAATCCTTCCAAAATGCTACTTGCGTTTTGGCTTTGCTTTCTCATTAATAGGCTACTGTTAATTTAGGGTAAATCGAGTGAAATCTATACTGGCACAGTGGTAGAATTTTCCCTGATATTGTACTGGCGATTTGCAAATAGGTATCCCAAATCTTTCTTGTGAAGGATTTGGGAATTTAAATATTATGAGGCAATTCTTAAAAGAGAGCTGGTGGTCTCCCTAGTTCGGAGGGTAAAAGACCTTAACATGATACCTTCATGTATCTTCATGTCATCCTCCATTCTTGCCAGACTGTGGTCCTGATGTGCTTAATTTTCCTATATAAGTGAATCCTACAACACTTATTGTGTTGTCATCATTCATAGTGCAGGTTCCTTCATGCAAGCACCTCGCTTTCTCCACATCTTCTACAAGGCACCTACCAGCATTTATGTGCCTTTGCTAGAGAGCAGTTCTGTGGAAAAAGACCTGGGAGTCCTGGTGGAGAACAGGATGACCATGAGCCAGCAATGTGCCTTTATGGCCAAGAAGGCCATAAAGAGTGTTACGAGCAGGCTGAGGGAGGTTATCCTCCCCCTGTACTCTGCCCTGGTGAGGCCCCATCTGAAGTACTGTGTCCAGTTCTGGGATCCCCAGTTCAAGAAGGACAGAGAACTGCTGGAGAAGGTAGAGCAGAAGACTACAAAATTGATTAGGGGTCTGGTGCATCTCTCTTACAAGGAAAGGCTGAGAGACTTGGGTCTTTTTAGTCCGGAGAAGACAAGACTGAGGGGGGGAACTGATGAATGCCTAGAAATACATACAGGGTGGGTGCAAAGAGGAAGGGGCCAGTCTTTTTTCAGTGGTACCAATGACAGGACAAGAGGAAACGGGCACAAACTTGAACATAAGAAGTTCCTTCTAAACATGAGGAGGAACTTCTTCACTTTGAGGGTGGCAGAGCACTGGAATGGGCTGCCCAGAGAGGTGGTGAGGTGTCCTTCTCTGGAGACATTCAAAGCCCCCCTGGACATGTTTCTGTGCGACCTGGTCTAGGTACATCTGCTTTGGCAGGGGTTGGACTAGATGATCTCCAGAGGTCCCTTCCAACCCCATATAATTCTGTGATTCTGTGATAACCAATAATAATAATAGCATCCAAAAACATCTCATCTTGTAACTTGGCTTGGCTTAATCCTAGTGGATTAAGCTAAATGCACGTTAAGATGTATTTCAGGAGCATACTTTTGCACCCAAAGAATGATAACATGTAAAATTTAACAGAAAGACTTTAGATGAGGAAGCACCAACTTTGAAATACTGTCAAGGAATAAAAGCTACAGTTTTACTTACTTTCATGGCATTTTTAGCTACACACAGTATAGCTGTGTATTTACACTCTGATAATAACAGATTTTTATAATTAATAAAAGTGAGGGAAGACAATTCATCTCACCATAAGGCAGGTCGAATAATTGCCTTCTGCAGCTGCTTTATGAATATAAAGGTGGCCTGAAATTATTAGCTCAGGGATCTAACTCTGAAACCTTCAAATCTAAGTAAAGCAAATTCTAACTTTAACATTTCTCGATTTCAGTTCTTCCACCTGGAAAATGCAGAGAATCTGAAACCTGTACTCATTATCTCACTAACATGCACGTAGTATTTAAGTGGCAAGCTTGAAGATGTGATGGTAGAAGGCCGTTTAGAGCTAATTAACCAAGCAAGAAATCTGTTTCCAGTTTACTAGAGAAAAAGAGGTTGACTAGATACAGAGAAGAGGGCAAGGTACTGAATTATCCTGCAAGTGACCTAACTGATTGGGCTATGAGATGATTAGGAAATGGATTGTACCTTTTCAATGTGCCATCTAAATCAGGCAAGGCAGAGTAAACACAGAACTTCACAGAATCACAGAATCACCTAGGTTGGAAGGGACCTTTAAGATCATCTAGTCCAACCATAATTAAAAAAAAAACAATAAAACAAAAAAACAAACAAAAAAACCCAACCAAAACCCCCCCACCCCCCCCCACAAACCAGCACTAAACCATATTCCTGAGCACCATGTCCATTCGTTCTTTGAATATCTCCAGAGATGGTGCCTCAATCACTTCCCTGGGCAGCCCATTCCATTCCAATGCCTGATACGTCTTTCGGTGAAGAAATTTTTCCTAATATCCAACCTGAACTTCCCCTGGCGCAACTTGAGGCCATTTCCTCTTGTCCTGTCTCCTGTGACTTGGGAGAAGAGACCTACTCCCACCTCTCTAGAACCTCCCTTCAGGTAGTTGTAGAGAGCGATAAGATCTCCCCTCAGCCTCCTCCTCTCCAGACTGAACAACCCCATCTCCCTCAGCCTCTCCTCATAAGACTTATTCTCCAGACCCCTCACCAGCTTCGTTGCCCTTCTCTGGACTTGCTCCAGCACCTCTATTTTGTGGTAAGGGGCCCAAAACTGGACACAGTACTTGAGGTGAGGCCTCACCAGTGCCAAGTACAGAGGGACCATCACCTCTCCAGTCCTACTCACCACACTGTTCCTGATACAGGCCAGGATGCTCATGTTCCTGATACAGGCCACTGCTGGCTCATGTTCAGCCTGCTGTCGACCAACATCCCCAGGGCCTTTTCTGCCAGGCAGCTCTCCAGCCATCCTTCCCCAAGCCTGTAGCACTGCATGGGGTTGTTGTGACCCAAGTGCAGGACCCGACACTTGGCCTTATTGAAACTCATCTTGTTGGTCTCAGCCCATCGATCCAGCCTGTCCAAATCCCTCTACAAGACCTTTCTACCCTCCAGCAGGTCGACGCTCCCACCTAGCTTGGTGTCATCTGCGAATTTACTGAGGGTGCACTTGATCCCCTTGTCCAGATTATTTATAAAGATGTTAAAGAGAAGTGGCCCCAGTACTGAGCCCTGTGGGACACCACTCGTGACTGGCCGCCAACTGGATTTGACTCCATTCACCACCACTCTCTGGGCCCGGCCCTCCCGCCAGTTTTTAACCGAGTGGAGAGTATACCCATCTAAGCCATGAGCAGCCAGTTTCTCCAGGAGGATGCTGTGGGAGACTTTAGCCTTGCTAAAGTCCAGGTAAACAACATCCACAGCCTTTCCTTCATCCAGCAAGTGGGTCACTTTGTCATTGAAGGAGATCAGGTTTGTCAAGCAAGACCTTCCCCTTGTGAACCTGTGCTGGCTGGGCCTGTTCACCTGGGCATCCTTCATGCGCTGCATAATGGCACTCAGGAGGATCTGTTCCATGACCTTCCCAGGCACCGAGGTCAGACTGACAGGCCTGGAGTTCTCCAGATCATCCTTTTGACCCTTCTTGTGGATTGGTGTCACATTTGCTAGATGCCAGTCGGCTGGGACCTCCCCAGTTTGCCAGGACTGCTGGTAAATGATGGAGAGTTGCTCCACAAGCACTTCTGCCAGCTCCCTCAGTACCCTCCCATGAATCCCATCGGGCCCAGAGACTTGTATTTGTCTAAGTTTTGGAGCAAGTCCCTCACCACCTCCCTTTGGATTACAGGGGCTTCCCTGCCCCTTTCTGCAGGCTCAGGGGTCTCAGGGGACACCCTACTCCACAACCAAAGAGTGAGGCAAAGAAGGCATTCAGTACCACAGCCTTCTCCTCATCCTCTGTCATTGTGTTACCTCCCATATCCAATAGAGAATGGAGGCTCTCCCAAGTCCTCCTCTAGTTTTTAATATATTTATAGAAAGTCTTTTTATTGTTTTTAACATCCAGGGCAAGGTTCAGTTCTAGCTGGGCTTTGGCCTTTCTAATTTTTTCCCTGCATAACTTTACTACACCTTTATAATCTTCCTGAGTAGCCTGCCCCTTTTTCCAAAGGCCATAAACTCTCTTTTTTTTCCCTGAGCTGTGACCCGATCTCTTTGTTCAGCCAGGCTGGTCTTTTCCCTCGACGGCTCGCCTTACTGTGCACAGGGGCAGCCTGCTCCTGTGCTTTTAAGACTTCCTCCTTGAAAAACGTCCAGCCTTCCTGGTCTCCTTTGCCCTTCAGGGCTGCCTTCTAAGGGACTCTGTCAAGCAGACTCTTGAAAAGACCAAAGTCTGCCCTCTGGAAGTCCATGATGGCTGACTCCCCTTCTTGCTTCCCTGAGAATCAAAAACTCTACCATTTTTGACTGCATTTAAATTGGAAAAGTTAAAATATATCTGTAATCTCTCAATTAGACAGTTCTGGGACAAGTTCATAGGGTTCCTTTCCCATCATGGATGTATTTGCTAAGGTTGGCACTGGTGTGGATATATCTGTATTTCACTCCATCACATAGTATGCATACACCCTCTGTGCCTCCAGACACTTTCTCAAGGTAGATAGTAATAGAAAGAGTGGCAAAGGGTAGGAGAGGAATGTGCACCACAATAATGGAAACTTGGCTCAAAATATTTGAAAAAAAAGAGAGGGATCACTGGTACTACATGCAGTGACCTAGCTCTGATTGTGTGTGAAGTTACTGCCTATAAATCTGCCAGTTTAATATCTCTAGAGAATAGTTAGTTTTATATATTGGCCATTTTGGAACCTCCTACAAAAAGAGCAGGAGAACTCTGCCAAAATGTCAGCTCTGGTCAGGGACAAAATATCAAAAACTGAAAATGAAGTATTAAAGACACACTCCTTGTAAATAACACACCACCTCGTACTGATGTATATGTGATTAAAATTCAAAGATTTTTTTTTTTTATTTAAAACTTTTCCCCAGTTCATTATATTCCTAGCTGAAGTTTAGTTTTTATTATTTCATTCCTGTAATTCCAAATATAAATAAGAAGGCTACTGTTAAAAAGCATTGACTCATAATACTCACTAACATTGCTCCTGAGAGAATAGTAGGGTCATTAACAAAACACAGACATCACATCTATGGTTGTCTATGGCATCAGCCCAAGCTTTGTAAAAGAGTGTTCCTCCCACAGGGGTTCTGAGCTCATTCAGATTTCTGACAGTTTCCGGGATCAAACCCATGAGTTCAAAGGACTTCTCTTGACAATTGCCTGCTGATTCCAGTGCTCCTGCTCCTAAGTACAAATGACCAAACCTCACAGACACAATACAGGATACACTTCCAAAGTCAATACTAATAATGACCCATAAAATCCAGAAATGTCAAAAAAACCCCTCCTATATCTACCTGGCATTAATTCATTTCACCCAATCTTTTGACATCTAAATAAATATATTTATAGAGCAGTTTATTCCATCCCAACAAGATACCTGTGAGACTTTGGATGCATTTTCATCCCTGATGACAGAGGGAGCCTTGATGTCAAACTCTGAATTACACAACTAGATGCTGAATCCAAAGTTAGGTGAGATGAGGCCCAGCCTATAAGCAATATTTCATATAACTACTGGGGTGGAAGGAGAAGTTTGTCCCACGTATACCCTCATCTTACTTATTTATTTGCTTTGCAAAACACTGGGTTTAGATGTTTAGCTGTTACAAAAAACAACAAGACAAAGGTTTTTGATGATCAGCATTAATGATATATACACCATACCATGGATCCAGAACTCTCTAACTTTGTAAAAAGGGCAAACAGCGTGATCTGCAGAATCACTCACCCCCACAAGCACAAGAGCCTGTAACCATGCTGTTGAATCTGCCAATATAAAGCATCTGGCCAATGGTGACTGTAGTGGCATTTTCTCACCTTAAGACTAGTCACAAGATAATGAACTACTACAAGTAACAACCACCTCAGTTTCATGTGATCTGATGAAATACAGTACAGATATGAGGTGGATTTGAACTCCTTATCTTTGTCATTACCAGATGCAGTTTACAGAATAAGACATTTCTTAGAAAATGAAAATTGTATTTGGAAATCTCATGCTGAGGTTAGATTTGCTGAAAGATTCAAAATGGTTCATGAACACGTCATCAAATATAGGCAATGTATTTAATGAGCTTGGACCAAATTTTAAAGTTGGATATGTCACATCTTCTGAGAACAAAAGTCATGGGCATAGTTAATCTGGGTTGACACATAGGTATAGTATGCAAAACATTCATATTTCCTCATAATTTTGTTATATGAGAAAATCACAATTATTCCTTCAGTTGTTTTAATTTTAGTATCATTAGAATGGTTCACACCTGAATTTTAGATGACATGCCTGACTCCCAGACAGCACGAAAGAAACTGAATTGAAAAAATATAGAGACTCAATTGAAAAAATATAAAAAGAGACATATGGAGATGACATTATAAGGATCAAAACACAAACTGTCTTATATGTTAGATTTGAGTAAACCTCTGAACTTTCAATCACATTAACTTTAAACTGTTAAGCACTTTCTCTGAGATTTATTTATTCTTTGGACCATGATTTTTAAAACAATCCTCATAACGATGCATGTTATTAAAATGTTATTATGGATCCAATGTGTAGTCTTAAATACCAGAGTATTTCAGTGCACTCAGTGACAGATTATTCAATTACTATTAAAAAGTCAAAAAGAATATTTTTAAACCATCTAATTTTTGTCCTAAGGGAAAAAAAGTATTATTTTGTATAACATATAAGGAAAAAGGAATCCCCTGATTCAAGAAAATAGATCTGATAATGACATTTTTGCCTTTCTGAAATAGATCTTCGAATTCTCTGAGTCCATAAAAGGTCAGTTGTATATTTTTTTTTTTCCCAGTGATCACACAAGATCTTGGCCTTCAAAATAAGAACATTCCTATTAAAAGTGTTGTTTAAACTGCAGAGCAACTTTTTTGATAAATAGTACTAAAACCACATAAGTGGTCACTTCATGAGATAATTTGTTAAGCAAATCCCTTGAACTTTGTTAATGGATATATTCATGAAATAGCATAACAGAAGCTCTACAATGAAATCTTATTGTTGAGCAATAGATTAAATGGCTCAAATAATGAACAAAGCAGTTGTCGGGATTTTTTGCTTTATGTCAGTGTGAACATGAATTGAATTTCAAGTTTAGAAAGGTTTGGTTGACTCACCCTTCCTTCTCACCTCACCTTTATTTTTCACTTCACTCTGCTTCTTGGTTTCAGTAAAGAGTAAAAACACATGCACAGATAAATTGTGTAAAAGCCTTCCAGACAATGTATTCTGTTAGAAAACACAGGACTTTCAGGTCTTTTTTGAAAAATCAAAAAGCTCAGCTAGATGACAGTTTTCCTCCATATCAGCCTTTTGCCAGACACATTGGTTTGTTCTCCTATCTCCTGCTTGTGCATTCAAGGTGCTATCCTTGGGTTATTTTCTCTCCCTAAATACTGATTTCTGCTCAGATGATCTCCTTTCTTTCTTCTTTCAATTAGAAAAAGTGGATACGAGCTTAGCTCTGCTGCCATGTGTTTATAAATGCATGTGCGTTTACATGCACTCACGGCAAAATGTGCTTTGACAGCCCCCCGCTAAGGCTTTTCCCAGATTAAGGAATCGTAAGCAGCTTTGGACTGCTTGACCCTGCTGGTTCATCATTTATGATGTTCAAAACGTACATGGCCAATTTGAGTTTATGTAAACACTTAAGAAGAAACTCTTCAATTAAAGATCATACTAAGTGACACTGACAGTAACTCTCTTACCAATATGGTGTGTCTAAACCACCATCAGATGCCAGGAAGAGTGCTCTGCTCTTCTTAAAACAAATCAGAGACCATCGTATTTAGAGCAGTTCTTTCTTAGAACTCATTTTTCATAACCTTGAAAGGAAAAAGTGGCTTACCATCAAATGTTCCAGCAAGATTTCACTGCAGTTTTGCTTGGGATGTAATTTCCAAACGCCTTAGGTTCAATGCAAAGAAAAATATATTTATATATAAAAAGGAATGATACCACATTTTTTCAGTATCAATCACATAGAATGCTTTATCATTTTAGTAAATGATGCCATATAATCTTTGTGTCACATCAAACACCAAAGCAATAAATTCACTGGGGGATATTTACAAGGCTATCCAGGCTGAATTGAGATGTCTTCTCGTCTTTTTTCTAAATTGTCACATTTACTGCCTGCTGTAGAAAGGGGAAGCCACCAATTGATTTCTAATTCTGCAAACCCCAGGGTGTAAATGTGATTAGCGGTAATTGGAGAAGTTCAGCAACTGTTAATTTCTCCTCTCTTTGTTGTTTTTCCTATTTAAAATATTAACGAAATGCGTATGTAGGCCAAAACTGACTCCGATGCAGCTGAACAAAGGATACATATTTAATCAGAGCTGTGGGACCCTGATGCAGTTGTCTGAAACAAATGTGACATGTGCTTCCTCTCAAAAAAAGTCAGGCAGCTAATAAACAGCAACAGTATTTTGTTGTAATGTGCATTGTCTACATGATGTTGAGTTTAATGGTGTTACACTATGCAAAAGAGCCAGAAGTACACTGCTAAATTTGTCTTTCCCAGTTGGCTGTCCCTGAGGAGATTATAATGCAAGCGGTGGCTTTCTTTGTTGCATGCATAAGTGCGCACATGTTTCTAAGTTTTAAGTTGTAAAGGAAGGTGGCAAGAGGAGATCTTAACCCGTGCATGGCTAAGCAGCTCCTTGGAAAGAAAGTTTTACTAGAACATCAAGTAATTATGAAAAAGTAGGTTTTGCTCTCTAACTGCATAATATCTCATTTGTTTTTTTTCTAGACGAGATTCTCCTCCATCCATAGGTACAAAGGTTTGCTAATACATTTTAGCAAGGAAATGGCTCTTATTTTTCAGCCCTATAAAGGAATCTATCTTTACTTTTAGTGCCTAGCATTAAATATTTTTCTCTATTAACCTACAACCGGGAAGGTCATGTGCACAGCAATTTGTGGTCCTACTCCAAATGGTTTGAATATCTCAGGAAGCCAGCTGGAAGCCTTGGTTAAATTGACAGAGATAGCTCACTCTTAGATGTTTAAAACTGACTTAGATGGATCTCATCCTTAACCCTTTGGAAATGAGAGTCTTATCTGGGAATGCCTGGAAAAGAGTTCAGTGAGTTCATACAGATGTTGATTGACAAAGCAAAAAGATGCTCTGTGGCATTGGTCTTTCACAGAAATGCCCTGAGGGTATCACCCCATTGAGAAGTGGTGGGGATGTATGGACCTTATAATTTTAATAAGTTTTGATAAGTTGAGTGTTTATGGGTAAGGGTGAAAGGCAAGGGTGACAAGGATGATTTTGTGCTGGGAGTCTGCTACAGACCACCCAACCAGGATGAGCAGGCCAATGAAGTATTCTATAAATGGTTGGCTGCAGTCTCGCAAACGTCAGACCTTGTTGTTGTTGGGGACTTCAACCTACCAGACATCTGCTGGAAATATAACACAGCAGAGAGCAGGCAGGCTAGGAGGTTCCTTGAGTGTATGGAAGATAACTTCCTGACACAACTAGTAGGTGAGCCACCAGGGGAGGTGCCTCTCTAGACCTACTTTTCACAAACAAAGAGGGCTAGTGGGAGATGTGGAAGTCGGAGGCCATCTTGGGCTTAGCGATAGTGAAATCGTTAAGTTTTCAACTCTTAGTGAGGTAAGGAAGGGGTTTAGCAAAACCTCCACCTTGGACTTCCGGAGGGCGGGCTTTAGCCTGTTCAGAACGCTGGTTGGGAGAGTCCCTTGGGAGATAATCCTGTGGGTCAAAGGGGTCCAGGAAGGCTGGACGCTCTTCAAGAAGGAAATCCTAAAGGCCCAGGAGCAGGCTGTCCCCATGAGGCACAAAATTAAAGGGCAGTGAAAATGCCCATCCTGGATGAACAAAGAGCTCTTGATGGGACTTAAGGAAAATAGAAGAGTTTACCACATTTAGATGAGGGGACAGGCAACTCAGGAGGAGTACAGAGATCTTGTTAGCTTATACAAAGAAAAAATTAGGAAGGCAAAAAGCCCAGCTGGAACTCAACCTGGCCATTAATATAAAGGACAACAAAAAAAGTTTCTATAAATAAGTCAACAAAAAAAGAGTCAGGGAGAATGTCCATCCCTTACTGGATGCGGGAGGGAAATTATGCAACTAGGGATGAGCAGAAGATTGAGATACTTAATGCCTTCTTTGCCTCTGTCTTCAATACTCAGACTAACTACCCCCATGGTGTTCAGCCTCCTGGGCTGGAAGATAAGAATGGTGAGCAGAACAAATGCCCTGTAATCCAGGAGGAAGTAGTTAGTGATTTGCTTGTGCACCTGGACACGCAGAAGTCTAGGGGGCCAGATGGAATTCATCCAAGGTTACTCAGGGAGCTGACAGGAGAGCTCACCAAGCCTCTCTCCATTATCTATCAACAATCCTGGTCAACAGGAGAGGTACCAGATGACTGGAGGGTGGCCAACGTGATGCCCATCTACAAGAAGGGCTGGAAGGAGGATCCGGGAAACTATAGGCCTGTCAGCCTGACCTCGGTACCGGGAAAGATCATGGAGAGGATCATCTTGGGAGAGCTCTCACTGCAAGTGGAGGGCAGGCAAGGGATCAGGGCCACCCAGCATGGGTTTATGAAAGGGAGGTGCTGCTTAACCACTGAATTTCACTGAATTTCACTGAATTTCACTGAATTTCTAGAGTTGGAAGGGACCATAGAGATCATCTAGTCCAACTCCCCTGCTGAAGCAGGATTGCCTAGAGCTAGAGCATGTTACTCAGGACTACATCCAGGCGGGTTTTGAAAATCTCCAAAGAAGGGGACTCCACAACCTCCCTGGGCAGCCTGTTCCAGGGTTCCTGTGATGGCAACTAAATCGTAGTTTTCTTCCTGCATGATGGCCTCCAGCTCCTCCTGTTTGTTGCCCATGCTGCGTGCATTCATGTAGATGCACTTCAGCCGGGCTGGTCTTCCCACTATTTTTCCGGAAGGGCTGGCACATTTACCTAATATCATTGGTGCGCTGTTCCTGGGCACCACTTTGGTAGCCCCGGTTCCAACCCCGTCCCCCTTCAAATCTAGTTTAAAGCTTTCTTGATAAGTTGTGCTAACTCCCGTCCCATTGTGCTTTTTCCCCTTTGGGTTAGGCTTCCCCCATCTGCTGTAAGCATCCCTGGTGACCTGTAGATCATTTTATGTTCAAAGAAGCCAAAGTTCTGCTGCTTGCTCCAGTCTTTTAATCATGAGTTGATTAGTTGCTTCTTCCTACTTACCCCTTCGTCCATCCCTATGTCTGGTGGGATAGAAGAGAACACCACCTGTGCTCCTGACCCCTTGACCAGTTGTCCCAGAGCCCTGAAATCCCTTTTAATTGCGTTGAGGCTTTTGGTGGTCGCCTCATCATTGCCCACTTGAAATATCAGTAAGGGGTAATAATCTGAGGGATGAACCAGGGAGCGGATTTTCCCTTGTATGTCCTTGGTACTCGCTCCAGGGAGGCAGGTAACCTCCCTGTGGGATGGGTCAGGCCTACAGATTGGGCCCTCTGTTCCACTGAGGATGGAGTCCCCTATTACAATCACCCTCCTTTTTTTTTTTGTTGATGAGGTCTTGAGGCTTCTGTGTGGGCGACCCATCCAGGGTGCCTCACTGGGGAGGTCGTCCTCTCCAGTCTCCTTTGCCTCGTCCCCAAAATCCAGGACTCCAAACCTATTTTGCAATTGTAACTGTAACTGGGGGTGTGAGGGAGGCTGTTGAGGGTTCCGCCTGCCTCTCTGAGGGAGGACCAGCCTCCATTCCCCCCTTTCCATTAAGTCCCCTTTCTCTGCCTGATGACAGGGCAGGAGGGGATCATCTACTTTTATTGGTGCTTTTTCATGCTGCCTTTGTCCCAGGGTATGGCTCCACCAGTCAATTTCGTTTTCGCATTCTCTAATACATCTTAACCTTTCCACCTCTTCCCGCAGTTCCACCACCTGCCTGAGCAGGTCATTTATCTGTTCACATCGCACGCAACAATTGTCCCTGGGTCCCTCTTTCTATGACCATGTGACCCGCTTTCTCGATGAGGGGAAGGCTGTGGATGTTGTCTACCTGGACTTTGGTAAGGCCTTTGACACCGTCCCCCATGGCATTCTCCTGGAGAAACTGGTGAATCATGGCATAGACAAGTGTACCCTTCACTGGATAAAAAAGTGGCCAGTGGCCGTGCCCAGTGAGTTGTGATTAATGGGGTGAAATCTGGTTGGCGACCGGTCACCAGTGGTGTCCCTCAGGGCTCAGTTTTGGGGTCAGTCTTGTTTAATATCTTTATTGATGATCTAGAGAAAGGAGATTGAGTGCACTCTCAGTAAGTTTGCAGATGACACCAAACTAGGTTGGAGTGTTGATCTGCTTGAGGGTCGGAAGGCTCTACAGAGGGATCTGGACAGACTGGATCAATGGGCCAAGGCCAATGGGATGAGGTTTAATAAGGCCAAGTGCCAGGTCCTGCATTTTGGTCACAACAACCCCAGGCAACGCTACAGACTTGGGGAAGAGTGGTTGGAAAGCTGCCCAGCAGAAAAGGACCTAGGAGTGTTGGTGGGCAGCCGGCTTAACACGAGCCAGCAGTGTTCCCAGGTGGCCAAGAAGGCCAACGGCATCCTGGCTTGTGTCAGGAATAGTGTGGCCAGCAGGAGTAGGGAAGTCATCGTGCCTCTGTACTCAGCACTGGTGAGGCCTCACCTCGAGTACTGTGTTCAGTTCTGGGCCCCTCACTACAGGAAAGACATTGAAGTGCTGGAGTGTGTCCAGAGGAGAGCCACCAAGCTGGTGAGGGGTCTGGAGAACAAGTCATACGAGGAGAGGCTGAGGGAACTGGGCATGTTTAGTTTGGAGAAGAGGAGGCTGAGGGGAGACCTTATTGCCCTCTACAACTACCTGAAAGGAGGGTGTAGAGAGGTGGGTGTTGGCCTCTTCTCCCAAGGGAATAATGACAGGAGCAGAGGAAATGGTCTGAAGTTGCATCAGGGGAGGTTTAGATTAGATATTAGGAAGAATTACTTTACTGAGAGAGTTGTCAGGCACTGGAACAGCCTGCCCAGGGAGGTGGTGGAGTCAACATCCCTGGAGGTATTTAAGAAACGTGTAGACATGGCTCTTCAGGGCATGCTCTAGTGCCCGAGATTATTGGTTTGTGGGTGGGTGTGATGTGGTGGGGTGTTGTGGTTTTTGTTTTGTTGTTGGTGTGGGTTTTTTTTGGTTTTTTTTTGTTTTTTATGTGGTTGGACTCAATAATCTCAGAGGTCCCTTCCAACCATGGTGATTCTGTGATTCTATGATTTGGAAAGCTAAAGATCACTGTAGTGGCAGATACCTAGATCCATTTTTGAAAGGTTGGAAGATTGCCCCAGGTAGGCATATTCATGGTCAGAATTTGTACGTTGCTAACTACCATCCTGAAAGATCACAGATATTACAGAGATACACCCCAAAACAGATCCCTTGAAAAGGCATGAACACGTCATGGGGCCCAGAGCTACAGAGCTCACCCTGGTGAGTTACAACAACCTTTCCATGCTCTCTACCAGATGGGGAGCCCCAAAACCAATTTACCTGTCTCACATGAGATCAGTAGTAAACTACAGCCCTTTGGAATAGTCCCAAATGTTATTCCTTAGCATGTTTTACTCCTATAGGAAGAGAAGGGAACCAAAAGACTTTGTATAACTGGCCACTCTTGTTATCTGATGCTTAGGATACTCAGGAAAGAAGAGTTCTAGGTGTTCAAATGAAGAATTATTGATGTTACAGGCAAATTTCTAGTTCAGGAATATTGGACTGATCCAGTAATTAACACCTTTATAAACAGCGTGACACCCAATAACTGTAACTTTTATGACTGCCTGGTGCTTGTTGTCTGTTCTGTTCTATTGAGAGCTAAGGAAGTTTGCAAGACAGAGCATAGGCAACAGCCTGTGCTCAGAGAAGGTGGCCAGGGTAATATGAAGATTCAACTGACACATGAAGGGGCACAGAAAATAGATTTGCATCACATTATGAGGTATAATAGATATCTCCAGACTCTGCTTCTGCTACCTCTTGATAATTTATAGGTTTAATTTGTCATTGTTCTATATTTCTTTCACTGGAAAACACAGCTTTGACTTCTTTTGCATAGAAAGGCCAAGAGATTTGTTGTCTTTTTTCTCACTTGACCATAACCAAGTTCATAAGGAACACAAGTATCATAAGGAGAATGAATCTTCTGTTTTTCAGTATTTTGAATTGTGTTTGGCATTGCTGGTCTATTTTATTTTGACAATCAACCTTGACTTTAAAATAGACAGGTATTGCGAAAACATTTTTATTATATTATGCTATATTAATATAGCATGAATATATCATAATATCATAGTTATTCAATAATACCATATATATTATAAAGTATCATTATGTATGCAGTATGCATTTATATAGATTATTTTACTATTTTTAAAAAATACATTATTTATACCCACACACCTATATAACCACACATGCACAAATACACATTTGCAACATTTTCCACAGAACAAATACTGAGTTTGGGAACTAAATAGCTACAGGTGGGATTGCTTTCCCTTCTCTAGTAAAATCCAATGCTTGTTGCTATTTATTTAATGATTAATATTTCTAAGACACCTTTTTGAGTGCAATAGAGCAATTTTTTCCTTCTGTTTTCTCTGGACTACATCCCAGATACAGAGAGGCACCACCATACAGAAAGTCAGAATCTGGAAACATGCCCCCTTGCTGTTTTGATATCTGTTATGAAGTATGATGGAACTGTCTGAGAGTTTTGTTTCCTCTTCTGGCTGCTGTTAAAAACAATTTTTAGACAGGGCGTTTTGCTCCAGTGACTCTCTACACAGCCCTTTTCTGCACATGGATCATCTGAACACTGCCTTCAGGGGAGTATTTCAGACACTGTTGGGAACTTCTTTCCCTGGTGTACCTTTCCTTAGGTCCCCAAGCCCTTACACCATGCACAAACCCACCTGTGATCTGAGAGACCTTTCAGAAATATATGTTTCTCCCTCCTAACAGCTAGAATGATATGTCTAATAGGTTTAAACAAAGTGAATCAAGGCCTTGCTCTGCTGTTGTCAGAGAAACAAATATTCTCTTAACCCCCATTTGAACAAACCTGCTGCAGTTTTCCTCCCAGAAAAACCCTTTGGAAGAAGTGGTACCATTCACTTCATTAAAGGATAGTTCCAAAGGCCAGAGAATATTCACCACACAATCTCTCTACATGTGATAAAATGAGATAAACCTCTCCAGAGTACGAGTAAAATTATAGTCACTCCAAACATCTTCCTCAATCCTCCTTGATCCATGAGAGAATCATGGAATCATGGAATCCTAAGAAAAGGAGGGGTTGGACTCAGCTGGCTCAGCTTCAGATGCCTGACACCTGTACATATTTACATCTGGGCTTATGCTTCTTAGGTTGCACTGGTATTTGGAAGAAAGCTTGTAAATATAGTCAGTGGAGCTGTGATTCACCTCATACATAAAAGAACTCTGATCACATGACGGACACTGCAAGCTCCATTGACTGCATGGACTATCTCTCTAAGGCAACTGACTTGGAAGCAAACATCTACACTGTGGTCACCTGAGGTAGGAGAGAAAAATCTGACAAAAAGCTCCTAGATCCCAAATGCAATTTTTTACAAAGTAGAACTTGTTGTCATGATTTTTTTTTTAAATCCACTGCTTTACATAAAATAAAAAAAAAAAAATTAAAAAAAGGAAAACAAACTCATTCATTTTTTCAAATTTATCCTTTTTCTAGTTTTAATAGAAGGGAAAAAAAGGAGAAAGTACAGTAAAATGCAGGTTTTTTTTCACAACGGAGCTTGAAAGAAACAACAGTTAAGCTCCTTTGATCAAAAGAAAAGTATAGTTCTTCACTGGATACGGTAGTAATGAAGTAAATGAAGTTTAATGAAGTAAAATTATAATACATCCCACTCTTTGTAGAACAGTACCCAGACGGAAAATATATAGACATACTGCATGAAATGCTGGCCTTGTTACATTCCCAAGAAAAAAAAAACATGGCTAAATAGTTTCTGGAGTCAGAGGTCTGAATTTTTCTTCTGTCTCCTTTCATGTATCCCTCTGTCCTTGTTTCCAGCTCCGACATTAACCATTATACCCCTCCACGCAGTCCTCGGCCTCCTTCTATTGTGTCTCTTTTCAGGGAGTGCTCTTACTAAGCCTTTTTATCATGCTAACCTTCAGCTTGTTTGGAGATCTCTCTTAGTAACTCATTTTTCTTGTCGGTAATGAAAAGGCAGTTCTAAACAGAAAGCATACAAGAAAATGTAGTTAATAAAGATGCTGAGAGCTATTCATACCTGAGTGAGTCATTGATACATCTATACTGATGAATAAAAGAAGTCAAGGACCAATTTCTGGTCCAGGGGCTATGTGACAGAGACTGGCTGACATTCGCATTCCTGCTTAGAGATCTTTGTCTTGCAGAATTGTCTTGGGGAGAGTTCCTTGCCCTGGTTGAAAGCCAAGCGAAAAGAGAGCTATCAGTTAGGTGGCTTTACTTCTTCCACTTTATTTTTGATTTATTTCTTGGTAAAGGTGAATTACTCTTACTCAAGCTGTAAAGCGATGAAGAATACCATGGATTTTTAAACCTAGATTATAGACAGATGAACAACATTTGGTTACTGTCCACTGGTCACCATAATCAGTCAGAAAACACTTTTTTTCATGTGTCCCCCATAGCCTGCTATTTCTGCTTTTAGGCTGCTGTTTAGATACTGCAGAGATGTGTACTATGTAGCCTTGTATGCAAATAATTTTAGAAAAGTTAGCACTTCTACGAGCATTTGGCTCATATTTTTGGTCTGAGTGTTCACAAAAATGAGCTAGCTTCAAAACTGGTAGAAAAAAATAATTGTTCAGCCACAAAGAAATTCTTGGTGGAAAATAAATTCTGTGTCTTTTATACAAGATTAACAAGATGAGAGGAAACTTTTACTTTAGAGCTCTTCAGCTCCTGTTACAGCTAGTCTGTGTCTTTATTTCATAATTTGCCTATTTTCTCTCTTCTTACAGCCTGCTCCACCCACATTTTCTCCCTAGAACAACCATAAAATTGCATTTACAGCTAATTTGCTATGCTAAGAAATGCAAGTTAGCTTCTCTAAGTGAGGCTGCCTCTTTCTAAAAAGAGAGGTCTCTCACTGCTGTCTTTTTTACCTGGCATACATCTAACCCTGCTTCTCCAGAATGGCAAGTATGATAAATGTGCTAAAACCATACACATCAAAACCATGTGATATAAGTTGTTATTTTGACTTCTGTTAACACATCCTGTTCTCTTTCACCCAGATGTTTCCACGAAGTAGCACAAAACCTTTTTCTTTTTTTTTTTTTTTTTTTTTTTTTTTTTTCCTGAGAGTGGAAACAGGCATTTCTCTTTCTAGTGAAACTGAAAGTCTTTCCTTCCTCTATTACTCTGTGTGTGTAGGTGGGTTCTTTTATGCAGGTGTACTTTTCTTTACTGGAACTGTCTTCTAGACCTGGGGAGGCTTTCTGTCCAAACATATCTTTGATTCACAATGAACAAGCTATAGACTTTCAATTCCTACAAGCCCTACATGCATTTGCAGATACCTAGCTTGAACAGATTTTTCCCCATCCAAAGAGAAAAGATTATCACAAGATAAAAAGCCAGTATTTTGTAGGCCAGAAGGTGCATTTTTTATGGCTTAAAAACCACAAAGTGTTGAAGGTGTCTAGACACCTTAGTGCTATTGAATAAATCAGCTTTTAAATACGTGCCAAAGGATAGTTTTAGTGATTATCCACCTAGATGTTCAAAACTGCAATATTTATCCAAGGTCCTGTGTCCTGTGGGACATCCAGCCAGAATTTAGAAGCTCAGGATCCTCCTATGGGGGACTAAAGAAAAAGCTGTCAATGAAAGCTGCTGTGCCTCAACCAGCCACAGTGAATGGCCAGGAGAGGAGTTAGGACTGCCCTTCAGGACAGATAATCATCCAGGCACCTAACTATGGGTCTAAAAGCAAAGTCTATTTTTATTTAACATTTCCTAATGTGACTCTCTCCTGAAGTCAGGATGCCAGCCTGGGCCAAAAGTGCCCTTAAATCCAGTAAATTGAACATGATTGAAAATGTTCATTTAGCAACTGAACACTTTTCAGTCCCTACCTGCACTTGAGATGAAACAAAGACTCCAATCCTGACAGTCTTTGTCTCAGTGGAGTGCCCTACCCATGAAGATACTGTACGTCTGGGGCATGGGCATATCCACCTCTCTTCATCACAACCCACACATTCACCCCAGTTTACAAAAGAATATGTCATTAAATGTATCTTGTAAAGATTTTCATAACATTAAGACTAGAGAGGGAACATTGTAATAACCTAGTTAAACCAGAATATTTTACCCAGTGTTTCCTGTGTTAAACCAATACCTTAAATTTGAGTAATCACTCTTGGAAGGAAAGACAGACTAGATTTAAAGACTCACATGGTGGTAAATCCACCACATCCACGGGCATAGCTGTTTCAGTGATTAATTGCCCTCACTGTTTAAAAAATGACATCTTGCTTCCTGTTTGAATTTTCCAGTGCTACTTCAATTGTTTCAGTCACAAGTTTCTTAACTTCTAGGTTCTGGCCACAACAGGAAACAGAAGTGCCAAAATACCATGAAAAAATATTTTTGTCTTGTTTTTCCTCTCTCAGAAGGAGAAGGAAGCAATGAAACTAGTTAAAAAGAAACTAGAGGTTTACTTGGTCTGGCCACAGCTTCACCTCTAATCAGAGTCTACAGAGGCATTATTTAAGCTAATCTCTTGTTATCAAATCTGTCTCAGCAATTTTTCCCCAAAGTTTCTGAATCTAAGATATCCACTAAGTAAAGCAGCTGATCCCAGCTGAATCACTGAGACCGGGATTCAAACAGCATTAAAACTGTACAAACACTTATGTGCTTTTCCACTACTGCTGGAAAATTTGGTAAATCTCAAAAGGCTGGGATTAATCAGAGTTCCAGTACTTTTTGATTGGGGTGTAACTAGTGCACCTTGTTCTCTTACAGCAGTTAACTATTAATTCACTTACTTTCTTCCCACCTGATTGCAGAGAAGCTGGCTCTGCTCTGGGAATATTATTATGTGGTTTCTGACTCTCTGCCTGTGTGTTTCTCTGCAGCAGCTGGCACAAAAACATGCAGCAAGGGCACTTAGTGCACCCAGGGAGAATGAAGCATGTGTTTACATCTCTTCCTGAGCCAGGGTCAGAGCAGAGGTACTGGACTGGATCGTTTGTTTTATTCTGGCTTCCTAACATCAGGACCTGGGTTGAGTTTCTCCTCCAAGAAATATTTTAGTGTCAGCTTGGATTCAAGGGTAAAATTCTGGTCACGTGTAACATCATCTACAATATTTGAATTCTTAATAAGATGAAAATTATTGAGGTTTCTTACAGTTTTCTTTATTCATTCCCTTTCTTTTAATGTGCTGTTTTAATAGCAGGATGAATGTATGTTGTACATTTCAGTTTACACGTGGTTCTACCATTAAGCACCTGGATTTGAAACAGTTTCTTCCCTGAAGATTTAAACAAATGCATCGACCCAGTTTCACGGTCCAGGTTACTATGAGGTAACCGTGAGCCACAGGAATATAAGCTTAGAGAACGCTGTGGCTGTTTGTACTGCAAATGCAGCTCTTGCTGGTCATAATAAAAGAAGTCAGCTTGTATATCTTTAATGACAAAGCCTCCCTGTGAATTAATTTGGTTCTACATGATAATACTTCTTGCCAGAGAAGCCTGATAAATGTGAAAACATACACTAAGGGAAGTGTCAATGAAGTAATTTATGTCAGGAGGCTGATGGTCTTTTGCTCCATGTTGTATGGTTTTGCTCCTGTTGTGAAGCAAAGCACAGGAAGGCTCCCTTAAATGAATACACTTATAAAATACTTTGTTGGCAAAATCAGTTCTAAAATAAACTCGTATTTCCATTGTATTTTTCAAAGTATCATCTAGTACTTATGTTATATGCTGTGCTTTTAATATACAGACTTTGATTCCCAGGCCAAATACTTGTATGCATCTTTGGTTTAGAGTTATTTTATTGCAGAGCCAGGATGTGTGCTAGGAGGGACTGTGTTCCTTGCAGTAATTTGAAAAGGCTTTTTTTATTAGTCCATAAATGTTAGGATAGTCTAGCAGACAAAGAAAAGCACAGTAAACTGGACAGTGAAATTATGACAATAACAAATTAGAAGTAAAATGGGAAAAAAAAATGGAACTTGGACTGAAATCCGATATTCAGTTTGGAATTGTCCTTAGTGTGAATTATTGAAACAGTGTAATTTGCAAATTCATATCCTATCATTTTACTCTCTAAAATCAAGACATTGTTTTATATAAGATATATTATACTGACAAATTATAGATTATTCTTTATTTATTTATCTATTCTTCTTTTCACAGGTGGGAAGAATTCATCTCATCTCATCCAGGAATCTGTAGGTAAAGTTATGTAGTAAAATAAGTTTGTGCCGCAGGTTAATCTTGATGATTATAATAGCCCTTTCTTACCTGAAAGCCTATAAATTTCATAAACCATTATTTTCATTCACTTTAAATAAAATATGTTAGAATATAACCTTCGGAAAGGCTTGTGCATATAGGAAAACGCGTACCAAGTGAACTGGCAACTATCTTGCTGTAGAAAACACTTTTAGCAACTCACTCTTCTGGGTAAGGATGATTCATCAGGAATCATTTGCAAATCTTTGGGATTTGGAAAGTGTTGTCTTTGTGTAAGAGAAAGCAAACGAAAATCCAGAGTGCTTGTCAGCCTGATGCTTCTAAATGTTTCTATTCTGAGGACTGGGTTTTGAAAAGGAAAAAAATAACCAAAAGCATTGCAATAAGGACTGTGACTTCAAATATGAGTTCTGTAGTCACCCAGCAAACAAACTGTGGTGCCATGCCAATAACAAATTAGCTACACAGAAGCCCTTTCCATCACTAAATTTCTCAGAGGGCATGGCTCGTGTTATGTGACTTGATGGCTGCAGCCAACAGGTTGTCCACATAACCCATTTCACTAACTGTAAGGCTCACAGAGACCAAAACCTTGGTCCTATGCAGTGTTGAGTTTCAAATTCCCATCTGCTTGAAGTTATGCATGGACTGAAGTGTTTCAAAGGAGTGTGGCTTAAACGTGCACAACTACAGCAAGAAATCCTGCCCATGGTTTCTTGCACTGGTAACTGGTGGTATCTCAGACGCATTTTGATGTTTAAAAATAACCTCACATTGGAGGCTGAGATGAAGTCTCAGTTGCTGACATACTGATTTGGCTTTAAAAAAAGAAATAAAGCAAATATCAGAAATGTTTAGCCAGAGACAAATATTAATTTAAAAAAAAAAAAAAAAGTCCTTTTCATTCCCCTTCCCAGCCCCCTGGCCCTGGAAAAGCCTATGGGTTCCCTGCAGTCCAGGGAAATCCGTCACTGCTTTGACTGTCAGAGCTCACTTGTGGGAAATTTTCAAGGCATGCTTGTTTGGTTTTCCTCTTCCTGTTTGACTTGTATCTTTAAATAATGTGGTTACTTCACAACAGCGTGTTTTTTGACTGAGGCACAGGGCATATTTTTCTAGCAGATAAAAAAACTTCCCACAATTTGCCTTGTGTTATTTCCCCTTTTGAAGGGAGAGCTGATAAATTCAGGGTAATATGTAATAGATGCTTTCCTGTTTTTACTTATTGCTCTGTCAGGCTTGTCAGCCAGAAATTTATTAGCTCGTTTTGTGGCTGTAACGTTTAAACAAGAGAGAGTAAGCAGTACACTTGCCCTAAAGAGCAAGTGTGAATAACAGTGCTTATGTTGTATCCTGCTCCAAGACCAGCATTGAAGAGGGATGGTAGGTCTTTTCCACATCAATAAACCCTTGACTACATGCCTTTCTTCATTTTTAATATTTATTCTCTCGCTTCTTCTCTGTACTATTCCCAGCTTCTGAGAATTGGGAAACCAAAGGAGGGAGGGTAGGAAAAGCTGTTGGTCTTAATTTCATCCACCTAAAACTGAGTTGACCCCTCTGAACAATCAATGAACCTTCCTCTGTAATCAATCAAGTGAAGAGATCTCCATGAGCTGATCTATCACATTTATTCCTGGGAAGGATAGATTATTATCCTTTGGATCTTCTTTTCTCCTCGTGTGTAGGGAAAACCTAACTGATTAACTAACCATAACTGAAGAGGCAAAAGTCAAGGAAGAGGTTGCCTCACTTCATGAGGTGGCCATGAAGAAAAGAGGAGTCGCAGGAAAAAAACAGGAACTGAGGTTATGCCAAGTTATACCAGCAGTACTCCTGATACTCACACATCCTTCCTCCCCCTCCCCCTATTTCTTCTACTGTTTGTAACAGTGTCTGATGGATATATTGCTTTCACCTGACTAAGACTGACCTCACCTGAGGAATCAGTACCACAGACCTTTTGCCATTCAGTAAAGATTGCGTTTAACCAAAGTGAACAACTCTGGTTTGGTGTTTGGACACTGGTGTTTGGTTGTTTTGTTTATTTATTTGTCTGGAACCAAAGTCCTTTTTTTATAGAGGGAGAGTGTGACTTTTTCCTGGGTTGGAAATTGATGTGGTAATAGATTGGGAACAAGGAAAGGAAGTAGCTTTTGTGGCACACAGGGTGCATGCCACACAAAATGGTGATAGGAGAGTAAAAGGACACCATCAATCTCTTCGTTCTCTTCTAAACCAGCTTCTGAATACTCTCAAAACCTAGTGTGGAGATAGAGTTGACTGAAAGCGGCAGAAAATCTGCCTTACTGTTGTTAAAAATCTTGCAGGAGCCAGAAACATTTGAGTTGAATTTTCCCCAATTTGCCCAAACATAGGGAAAAATACTAGTGTCCCCTTGCACTTCACAGCAGCCATCAAAATGCTTCCTTATCTGGAGTTTCTTAGTCATTTCAGACTGCTGCAGGCAGCAGGAAGCACTGGTTTTGCAGAGCAACTGTGCAGATGGCAGTGGTGTGCTGTCAGACTCATACCTGCTGGAGCAGTGTCAGTGGAAACACAAACCTGGCCAGAACAACTGTCTTGCCAACTGGGTGGGGACTGAGTAGGAAATGTATTGGGCCCTTTCTATGGTTGTAAAACACCCTGTTTTCTGTGCTACGCAAATAACACCCACGTGGGGCTTCTGAGCTTGCACATTGCAAGGAAATCAACTTTCTTCTAGTCATTTTGCAACCCAGGCTTGTGGCCTACTTATGTGAATTATCAAATACATCCCTTCTTCCAGTCTGCATAGCAATGGAGCGGAGTCACACACCACAAACTGCGCTGCACACAAGAATTTCATGGCACATTTGAGACAAGAGGGGATAAAGAAAAAACAAGACCATAACGACCAAACTGAGTCAAGTCAAAGGTCTCTTGTTATTGGCCTCCTTACTTTAGCACTGGGTGGTAGAAAATGATAAAGAAAGTGTAAAAAGCAAAGTGCTCCCAGAGTATCTCCAAATGGATCTTTTCTTGGTACATCCAAGGTCTTATTTTTGGATAGGAAAAATCAGCATCAGCCTCCAACAGTTGTGGTAGGAACTAGGCAGAAGATATCACCCGGAACACTGTTCTGAATCAGAAATACATGTCTGTCACTTTCAACCCAAAAATCTGCCTGCCCGCAGCATTACACCCTTTTGGAAAGTAAGATCCTTTCCTTCCACCTCTTCTCCATGTGAATGTATCCAGACTGAAGATTATTTTGTTCATCAGCTATTGCTGTTCTGAGTTTGATCAGTTTAGGCACTTCATTTCCTCCACTTTTTTATTGCAGATCCTGCCATTATTAGCCCTGAGTAAAATGCAAAAAGTGGGCCAAGCATTTTTGCTCTTTCCAAGAACTTCTTGGAAATCCAGACAATGTCATTTGCTTCACCATTTTCCATAGTCAATGGCTACTATATTCCCTGTGTCATTATTATCATAGAATCATAGAAAGATTGAATGGTCCAGGCCAGAAGGGACCTCCAAAGGTCATCTAGTCAAACCTCCCCGCAGTCAGCAGGGACACCCCCAACTAGACCAGGTTGCCCACCTTGAATATCTCCAGGGATGGGGCCTCCCACCTCCTGGGCAACCTGTTCCAGTGCTCCACCACCCTCACAGTAAAGAACTTTCTCCTAATCTCCAATCTAAATCTGCTCCCCTCCATCTTAAAGTCATTGCCCCTCGTCCTGTCACTACAGGCCTTTGTAAATAGGCTCTCCCCAGCCTTCCTGTAGGCCCCGTTCAGGTACTGGAAAGCTGCTATTAGGTTTCCCTGGAGCCTTCTCTTCTCCAGGCTGAACAATCCCAGCTCTCTCAGCCTGGCCTCGTAGCAGAGGTGCTCCATCCCCCTGATCATCCTTGTGGCCCTCCTCTGGACCTGCTCCATCAGGTCCATGTCTGTCCTACATCGAGGGCTCCAGACTTGCACACAATACTCCAGGTGAGGTCTCACCAGAGCAGAGTAAAGCGGAAGAATCACCTCTCTGGACCTGCTAGCAATGCATCTTTTGATGCAGCCCAGCATGGGATTGGCCTTCTTGGCTGCAACTGCACACTGCCTGCTCATGTCCAGCTTCTTGTCCACCAGCACCCCCAAGTCCCTTTCCTCAGGGATGCTTTCTAATACCTCACCCACTGGTCTGTACCGATGGCGAGGATTGTTCTGGCCCAGGTGCAGAACTTTGCGCTTCCTTTTGTTGAACCTCATGAGGTTCACCTGGGCCCACCTCTCCAGCCTGTCCAGGTCCTTCTGGATGACATCCCATCCCTCTGGTGGATCGACAACACCACACAGCTTAGTGTCATCTGCAAACTTGCTGACAGTGTCTTTAATCCCTCTGTCTATATCATTGATAAAAATGTTAAACAGTCCCAGCACGGACCCTTGAGGGACACCACTTGTCACGGCTCTCCATCTGGAGTTCGAGCCATTGAGTACTACTTTCTGGGTGAGACCATCCAGCTAGTTCCTTATCCACTGAACGGTCCATCCATCAAATCTGTACCCCTCCAATTTGGTGAGCAGGATGTTGTGGAGGATCATGTCAAAGGCCTTACAGAAGTCCAGATAGATCACATCCATAGGTTGTCCCTTATCTACTGACCTAGTCACTTTATCATAGAAGGCCACTAGGTTAGTCAGGCAGGACCTGCCCCTAGTAAAGCCATGCTGGCTGTCCTGAATCACTTCCCTGTCCTTCATGTGCCCATGCATGGCATCTAGAAGGATCTGTTCCATTATCTTCCCAGGCACAGAGGTGAGGCTGACAGGCTGGTAGTTCCCAGGGTCCTCCTTTCTACCCTTTTTAAAAATGGGTGTGGTGTTTCCTTTCTTCCAGTCTGCAGGGACTTCACCTGACTGCCATGATTTTTCAAATATCATGGAAAGTGGTTTGGCAACTATGTCAGCCAGTTCCTTCAGGACTCTGGGATGTATCTCTTCAGGTCCTGTGGACTTGTATGTCTTCAGGCTCCTGAGTTGATCACGTACCTTGTCTTCACTTACAGTGGGAGGGACTTTGTCACCTTGGTCTCCAACTTGTGTGCCATCAACATGAGAGCTAGGAGAAAAGGGGTTGCCAGTGAAGACTGAGGCAAAAAAGTTGTTGAGACCAACTTATGATACTAAGGGACTGGCCAGGAAGTAATTTCTATCAGATTTTCTTGAATGTAGAATTCCAGCTCTGAAAATGAAATAAGCTATGAAAAATTTTATTATCCAAACAAATATTTATAGGAAAAATAAATATCCCTGAATCCTGGAAAGGTGTAAGGAAATGGAAGCACAGTTTTGCAATGCTAGAAAAAGAGGGACCTCTGCGGTGCCACTATAATAAACTTCAAAGTACTTTAGAATTTACTTTCCATCTCTATTCCCAGACATGAAGTCTATACATTCTGTCACTACACACATAAAATGAAAACACTTTCCAATCCAAAGCAGGAAAGGGCTTTGCTCCTTATTCAGAGGTTCAGTTATGGAAACATTGTGCATTCTTCAATTTGAAAAGAACGTAGTTTCTTGTGGTGCCCGATGTTATTAAATCCACATTAGAAGAATAAGGCTGACAAGAACAGTGAAGTCATACATCTGAAAGGAATAACACCATAAGCCATTTCTATCATGTTGTGTTTTCCAAATTACAGCTCTTCATAGTTGTAGATTGAAGGTTATATTATTCTATTTAGCAAACAGAAAATAACTTCTACCAATTTTCCACCAGCAATTCCTAAATCACCATAAACATAGATCTTACCTAGAGTTTTGTGAATATATACTTTTTTAATTTACTGACCAATAGAAAAACAGCCAAACAAAGCACTGTTTTTTGGTCTAAATTAAATGTTTCACATGATCCAAACTGTATAATTTCCTTTTTCATTTATTTAGTGATAATATACTATTTTGAAACAAAAGTATTAAAATATTTTGGTTTGAAACTATTAAATACCTTATGCTGAAGTTTACCACTTTCTCCATTGAATTACTAATTCCAAAACCATGGAAGAATTTATCAAGATGAAGTCAGGCTCTTTATGAAGACATAGGGAACGTCACTGCCAGGCAATGACCATAAACTAATCTAGGGAAGGTTCTGACTTGATAAAAATATAATATTTCTTGGCAGAAGGATAGTGACACACTGGAAAAAGTTCCCCACAGAATTTGTACAATCTTTGTCTTTGGAGGTTTTGGAGACCAAACTGGAAAAAACCCTAAGGAACTGGATTGAATTAAATGTTGACCCTACTTTGAGAAAGGGGTTGGACTAGAAGTCTCCCAAGGTTCTTTCCGACCTAAAATATCCTATGACTTTATGAATTTGGCAGAAACAAATAATTTTCATTAACCCAAATCTGTCTTGCTCAGGAAATGAACCTCTTCAATCAAAGACATCTCATTAAAGCTCGTCAGCCAACCATCTATGACTTTAACCTGAGGTATAGCAAGGGATAATGTAATGAATTTTCTGGGTGGTAACAGTGCAGCAGGGGATAGAACGTCAGAATTGTTAGGACTGAATTTGCTAATTTCTCTTTTGTTCCAGAATTTTTGTTTTACAGAGTCTTCAGCAATATTTAAGTGAGAACTGGTTGCAGATGCTCAGGACTCAGGTTCCCCTTCCAAAAAGGGGATGCTATTTTTCCATAGTTGCACTGAAATATACTAGACCTTTAACAGTGAATAGTCTTTTTCAATGTGGTTAGAGCTCGCTAGAGCAACAAAATGTGGATTTTTTTTTTTTATTTGTTAATAAGAAAATGATACTATTTTTTTTATTCTCAAGCACACTTGTACTTGTTACAATTACAATTGTAATTGTTATGAAGAACATTTTCTGAGCTGTTGCTCTTCCTTCACAGATAAAAAAAATATTGATGAACATTATTGGGTTTTACTGTATATGAATGGAGACACCTAAACGGGGTTCTCGAATAGTCACTGTCTACATAGACAGCTTTGGTTACTGAGTCAGAAAAAGTTAGCTAACTAATATTTGATAGAGAACATTTTCCAGCCAAAACATGTAAGAGTTGGGGTCTCACTGACTCAACTGACTCTTGTGTAGTACTAGCATGTTCTTACCTTATTACAGGATAAGGCAGCTTTGTCCTATTAGTTGCCTTCTCTTTGTCAGTCCTAATGCAATCATTTAGAAATTTATAACACTTTCAAGATTTTATTTCCAGTAAGGGGAAAAAAAAATATGTCATCCTATAGAATTAATTCCATAATTTTGATAAACAGTAATTAGTGTACTGACAAAATCTGGAAGAAATAGGTCAGCTTCTGCAAACCAGGTGGCTACTCACAGTTTGACACAGTCATGGCCCAAACTATGACATCCTCCAACAAGCCAGAGCCTTATTCAGAGATCCTCAAGACAGTGTTGACCAAGCTAGCACTTCTGGCCATGATTTTTTTTAACACATACTAAATCGAGAGCTTGCCCAATGGTCATGAACATAGCTGTAGAGTTTTCAGGGCCCACATGGCATTTTGTAGCATGATATGGATGCCATGGTTCCATAGTTCTTCTCAGTGCCAATTTGGGGAACACAATCCACCATGACAAGATGGGATTCCTTTATAAAAACTCCCTAGAGAGGGAGCACAAACCACACTCTTGCTCATCCCACCTGTGTTTTGTATACTGAGTGGTTGTCTGTCTCTCCTTGTGGGCTTAGACCTTGATCGTTCACTGGAGAGGGACTAAAGTGATCTGGTTGTTATGCTTTGGTGCAAACAAACAATAAAAGCATAATCCAAGGATCTGGGGAGAACATGTAGAGGGAGACATTAAAGAAGTAGGGAATTGCTTTGCATTATTCTAACAATTTTTCATTACTTCCTGCAGTGCGATACAACTGGATGACTCACCACAGCAGCAAGGACTAAATTTAGGACATCTTTGAAATCATGACCTTCACTGCCTACACTAAATGGCCTCTGTTTTCTAAATAAAAGGTTGCTTATTCAAACTGTGAAAGGACAGACTTTAACTTTTGGGGTGAAATCATGACATTCAGGAGATAACAAAATACTGATGTCCTTTGGCAGTAGAAGCCATACTATATAAAGCAGGAGGTATGGTTTTCTTCTATCTTCTGAGACAAACGTAATAGCCATCACACTTCCTAATGTATTCCTGTAACGGTAAACTAATTATTATGGGCAATAATTGTAGTGATATGGTAGGTTACAGTTCTCATCACTGCATTTTCATTAGCTAGTATGCATTCATTAATGATGCTAGCCATTAACATAGCATATAGCAGCTATTGGAGATCTCAGGGAAATGATCTGCACACAAATCAAAGGGAAAATTTCAAAAAATTTTATTTTACACCTTCCATCTACATCCTCATGCACTCCCTTATGATGAGGGAGCCCAATGTTATATTTTAATGATGGGGAGTTACACCTGGCAGCCAAGTGTCTGTGGAGCTGGAAAGACCAGAAAAAGCTGTCAAGGAAAGCTGGCGTTTGGCAAATGATGTCAGCCACTAAGAATCTTACAAGGCATATGATCAGAGTTCCCTGACTATGTGCCAGCGACTCCTGAAAAAGACCAGCTGTCGGCCATGAAAATGAGAATGGCTCCTGGAATGGTGGCTGAGAGCTAAAAACTGCAGCAGTCTTGGGAGATGCAGAGCTTGGAGCCTTGTATTTGCTCAAGCACCTGCAGAACATCATCAAAGAGAAAAGGAAAAAAAAATGAGGAAATGGAGGAAAGAAAAAAAAAGAAAGAATATTAAAAAGGGTTGTTAGGACTTGCCTGGG
Organism: Calidris pugnax; assembly: GCF_001431845.1. Classification (NCBI taxonomy): domain Eukaryota; kingdom Metazoa; phylum Chordata; class Aves; order Charadriiformes; family Scolopacidae; genus Calidris; species Calidris pugnax. Next base: position 4,629,990 of record NW_015090911.1, on the reverse strand, counting down.
GCTTGGGGAGTGTGAAATATCTTCCAGAATGGATAACTGATAATGAAACTTTAGAACCCAATTAAAGATCACAGCAGTGGGGAGAGGCAGCTCTATCAGCTCATAGCTGTGGCCAAGACTGGGAGGAAGGAGAGCTCTGCCTTAGAATCGACCCAGGGAGAAGACAATGCAGGGAACATTTGGCACAGTGGAGGAATTAAAAAGATTGGCTAGAGTGGTAAGATGGGGAACGCACCTGGCAAGAGCCAAGTGGAATTAGGTCAAGGCACCATACCAGCATGTACCCAGATACAGGGAAGGTCCAGCCTGCTTCAGGCTGGGAGCACACAGGATGGTGAAAGAAGGGGAAAGGGTTTTCATGGGCACAGGTGGGGAGGGAGAAATCTGAAACCAGGTGACTTTTTTGTAACAAATAATTCACAGAAAATGTTAAACAAAAAGTCCTCAGAGTAAAATTCTGATGAAGTTAATGTAAAATACATCTTCAGGAGAGTAGGAAGTACAAAACTTAGAATGTGAAGATAACCTACATAAAATAAATGAGAAAAATAAAAGCACCTGCACCTTTGGAAAGTGAGTCTGTCAAGACTAAAGAAGTCCCGAGAGAAAGGGCACTTTATCTTTTCCTCTTTTTTTTTTTTTCTTCCCTTGCATGCCAGAAAACTTGCAAGACTCCTTGCCTTCTGAGGAAGGGCAGTAAAGCAGAACTGCAGGTAATATGGCATGCCTCATGGGGATTTCTAAGGCATATTTAGAAGGAAAGAATTTTAAGAAAACTGCAGACTGGGAGAGAAAGGATATTTAGTCCTTATTGAATCCAGTGGCTTCATATCTACTATTTGCTTCAGACACTAGGTTAATTCTCAATAAAAGACAAGCAGAGGGATGTGATATGGAAGTGGCACCTCTAAGTATTTGTGTTTATGTGCCTTGTTAGCTCAGGTTGCTTATACTGACAGTGGGCGTCATTAAATCTCATTAAGTCCATAGTCTGGACAATAGATGATAACCTCACATGTTCAAAGGTTTAGGTTTCAGCTTCCTTTGTGATAAGTAAAGAAAGTTAAATCCTACACTAAGAGACTCAAGGAAATCTTAGGATGGTTTTCAACAACTTATTTTTTTGGGGAATAGCCAGAAAGTTGGAAAGACACCAAAAGCAGCTGTCACAGAATTTAGTTCATTTGGAGTAAAGCTCAATTGGTCCAGACAAGAATTGTCTTAGAAGTTCAGAAGAAAACTTTTTTACTTCTGTGCCATAAAAGTAGTCCAACAATGAATAGTGGCAGGGGCAAAATTTTGTGAAAGGCAATTTCACTTAAATAAAAAAAAAAAGCTTTTGCCAAACTGCTGTAGAAACCTGGACTCTGGGGCCTCCGTTTTCCTCCCTCCACCCTACCTAGGAACTTTATACAGTTGAAAAGAAATCTAAACAGAGGGAGATTTGGCTGGGAATCCTGAGAGCTGGCAAGGCCCCACTCCCTCCCTAAATGCAATGGTTTATGATCATTAAAGCTAGTCTCTCTAGGAAAAAGAAAAAGGACAAAATGTGGAAGTGCATGAATCATACATTCCAAGCAGTAAAAACACAAAATTATAGAAGCTAGACTGTATGATTTTCCTATCCCTCCCCCACTTTGCCTCCATTCCCTGATTTAAAACAGAGAGAAAAAACCTGCAGAGAAGTGAGACTAGAGGTTAAGTGAGTCAAGAATGGAATTAGTGGAGCTGTTCTTAGATCTGTAGGCAAAGCAAACAGTGAGCAGCAAATGAGATAACTATAGCAACAAGTAGTGGGGGTGGCGGGGAGACGGAAGCAGCAAGAAGGGGGCAGGGGAAGCAGATTGGAAGGGTCACAATGGATTTATCTAAATTTATTTAGGATTGCTTATTCTATTCTGTCTCAGACCCTGAAACAATATTAGGATCTCATACGTGTCTTGCAAGGGAGAATCCTCTACCTTCCAGCCTGAACAGATGAAATAAAGCAAGGTGGAGATGAAAAAGCCAAACAGAAAATACATTTGTTACCCATCACTGTTCAGGGGACAGAACAGCCTGCAGCCCTGCCAGAGATGACAACTCAGTTTTGAGAATTCAGTGCCCTAGTTATATTGTAGGTTGCTGTACTGACCAGGTCAGCACAAGTGCTCTAACTTCCCAGAGACACACATCACCAGGAAAAGTGCACAAACTTATCCATTTTCACATTTTCATTCCTAGATCTATGTTATACTGATTTATGTATCAGTCAGTCAGGGTTAACATTGAGTTAAACCAAAAAGTAACAGCAATTACAGGGATGGTTCTTAGCTCTGTTTTAACAATTTGTCGTCTTAGTTTTTGGAGGACGTTTTTGCTACAGCTGATGACATTTAGGTCTGAAAGACTTTGTGAAATGAAACACAACCAAGAACAGCCAATGCAAAAAGTGCAAGCAGTGTTTTGCTCATTTTGCTTTCAACATTTCTTTTTTTATTTGGAAAAATTTGTACACCAAACTCAGTGAAACCCTATCTCCAGTTGGCACAAACCGTCACAGATTCACTGAAATGGAGTTTACACCTGCTGTGGATCTAGCTCAATGAGCAGAAACCTATGAAACCTTACACTAAGTAGGAAAGTGGGCAGTGTAGTGTTATTGTCAAGCCTCTCTCCCAGTGGATGCACATGTGCTTTTATAGAGGTAAGTAACGTGAGTTTCCCTCAGAGCAAAGAGAAGTAGACTCAACCAAGAAACTCTGATGAAGAAAGCCAAGAAGCTGCCAAATCTGGGAAGATGTGAAATAATTGTCAACATGTTAATGATGGCTCTTTAGAAACAAATCCATTGGAAAAGGCAAATTTTAGATTTTCTGTGTTTTCTTGCCACTTGTAGAACTCAGCCTAAATACCTGTGTTATTTAATGGGGAGATTTCATTCACTGAGAGGTTTGATGATGTTCCTATCAGTTCTTCTCTTCAGTAAATCAAAATGACTGTGGAAGATAATTTTGACTAAAGCCCTAGGTTAGAAGTGCCGATTATGGAGCTTGATGACAGGGGAAGTTTTCCGAGTCAGAACAACCTAATAAAAGAGTGAGTGTCTGTGTCCGGCAGCATGTTGTGAGCCTGCCTCTTGCTGCGTGACCTCTCACCTTTCCATGCCTTACTTCTGTGCTTCTACTGTTAATTCACACCTTCTATAACTGCCCTCCTTTCAAAAGTAATGAAAAGTCTAATGAAAAGGAAAAAGCAAAACCACCCTGCCTGTTCCTGCTGAAGAACTTTGAGATTTTAGATAAAAAACAGAGGCTTAGAATGAAATTTATAGTCTAAAACCTAATTTTAGGGTAGCTGAGCTACCCTGCAGCTTTACAATATTTCAAATTATCCATTTAACGATACTTCACATGAGCAGTTTTGTTCAAAGAACAGTACATTTTGTAAAGGCAGAACAAAGTCTCACAGTAGAGATTTGGGTAGTCTGTAAACAAGGTTGTCCATGTCCAAAATAACAGCCAGCATCTGAAACATTATGACAACCCCAAGGTTCATCTTCCTGTTCTAGGCACAAGAAAACATAAAAGTTCAGTGATGCATGCCAAAATATCATGGCAGCCTACAAGGACAACTGCCTCTAACACCTGGGCTTTGGGCTCTCATGTGACTCACAGCAGAGAATAATAGCTGTCCCCACTTCTGACCAAAAGCTGAGATCAGGAAACTGATAAGAAATGTTGGTCAATGTTCCAGGACAGAATATAATTTTTAATAGTTCCCCTGTGGGAACCTGAGATCTTCTGGGAAGGTGAGGGCACATGTGCAAGTAAACATCGTTGACAATATCTGGGAACAAAAGTTGTAGCAAGCAGAGATATTTTTGCCTCATTTTGGCACCCCCTCAACACCGCTTTTCCTCTCAGGTCCCATCTGCCTCTTCATAACACTGCTGGGGATCAGGCCCAGCAGTGAGAATCATGGAATGATGTAAAAAGAGAAATCGCTAAATAGCGTTGACCAGAGCATGGTCAAAGAGGGAGGAACAGCTTATGTGTAATATCTAGGAGAGGAACGGGGGAAGGCACTAAAACAGCAGAGAAAATGAGCTTAGAAGAGTAAATATGAGAAATGTGTCTAAAGCTTAAATCAGCATTTTATTTATCTCCCATTCATTCCACTGCAACTGCTGAAACTACCAGCCTTTCAGTGGTAACTGCTGATGGGAGGATGAGGCAAAGGTCCCAGTTACAGTTTTGTTGAACAGTGTGCACCAGTGTGACACAGCTTGGACAAACCTACCAGCAGGGATGGAATCTGCAGACCTGTGGAGCACTTTTGTTCTTGCAGTATTGCTTTGCTTTACTGGTGCAGAAAATAAAAAAAAAAAAAAAATTAGCCAGAATTGGAAAGGCTAGTTTCTGATGCAGACAAAATATCAAAACATGAGTAATTCTTGCCTTTTAAAAACAAACCTGTTACGCTTCTTTGATCAGTGACTAGTTAGAACAGTATTGCATGTCTGTGAGTCTTCTGATAAAAAATTTCATGTGCCAATATTAGAGTCCTCTGATATGCACATTAAATTTAAATTAGTGTATTAAATGTGTTAAACTGCATGCAACTGTCAGCTAATCTGACACTTATCTCACGTACCCGATATACTGCCACCCACGTCTTCAGCAGAATCCCAGTTGTGTTACACTGTTAGTATGGGGAATAAATGTATTTTATACAATGCATTATAAAAATTCTTACAGCTATATACATATAACTGGAGCCAAATATACCCCAGATGAAAGATTTCTTTCAGGATGATCAGATGAGGCTAACTGGAATTCTGATGTGGATCAACATTTTCTGCCTATGTCTGAGGCTACACACGCCAGGCTCAGAGTACAAATCACTTGACAGGAAGGCACATAGCTATAGAAAACTCCTCTTCTGTAGACCTGACTTAACAGCAGGTAACCCAAATAGTCTGTTTGATACAGCAAAGAGAGATCATTTATACAACTATACTTGCAAATTATATGGCTTAATTTATGGAAATGTGAGTAGGACCATCACTTTGAGTGCCAAGAAGTTCTTCGTAGTAGCACTAAACTAAAGTGACAAGGAAAGGCCAAATAAGAACTAATTTCTGTAACTGAGTTGATTTGATTTAGACTGTGCCAAAACCTGATTTGACAAAACCATATGGAAGTATTAGGCCAGTAGTGCATGGGACATCGTGCTACAGATTGGGACAGACCTTCAGCTTCTGAGAAGTATGTGGCCTGTGGGCGAGAACAGACAACTTGTGAGTTGCCATTATCCTGTAGGGTTACCCTGGGGAGCTCACCACGTGTTTTTGCCCTAGCTTCGCACTCTTTCTTGAGGATCATTACGCTATCATTTGTTATAACTCACTTTAAAATAAACTTTTCAAATATGCCGTAAAAAATAGGATTAAAGTTACTACAGGTTTTATAGACTATGGATGATATGAACACCAGTTGAATTTATGTCTTTATGTAAACTTAAGGACAGCATCTTTTCAGGATTTCTCTATCCATTCTGAGTTGTCTTGGTTAGGTAGAAGTTCAGTGGCACTATGTCAACAAAGGGAAATGTTTCCTATCATGTGTAAGCAAGACAGTCTTTAAAAGATGTACTGTTTTCAGTAATACTCTTCTACCACTCATGAGAAACATGAGAGCAATGGCAACAAGGACCTGCTCTTATGGGGACAAAGAAGGGAAGGTATTATACTTACAGTGAGATTCATAGAATCAAAGAATCATAGAATGGTTAGAGTTTGAAGGGATCTTAAAGATCATCTAGTTCCAACCTCCCTGCCCTGGGCCTGAGTCAATTTTACAAGCTGACCTTACAAATGAGAACACACCTTGCACATAGCAGATCAAGCTTTTCAGTTATTTTGGATACAAACTAAGGAGGTTTAGGGAAGGTCACCGTAGTGATGGTCCAGGAAAACAGGAGAAAGCAGCTGCCTTTTGTAGGTCAGATGGGAAGGAAGGTACTTTTACTCAAAAGTGCCCTTGCCTCCCAAGCTCTGCATGTTTCAGCATCAATTACTGGTGGATATAAGAGTATGGATGTCTCTTTACCAGTACTGTAAATGTAAGATTGTTTTACCATTATAGGTTAGAGAACATGGCACATTTATATGGAAAATTCAGCTATTAATACATTCAATCAAAACCCATAATTTTTCATAGCCTAACTGAAAAGCCCATCTGAGTTTTCCAGGCATTCTCCTCCCGTAGCACAGGGACCTGAATCAAAACTGCTGAATATGTAGTGGGAAGACACGTTCACTGGGATGGTGCCAGTGGATACTTTCAACTTGTCTCTTTTGTCAACCATAGCACAGACTCTCCATGCACAAAATTTGGGTAGTCCTCTCCCCAGGAAAAAAAAAAAAAACAAAAACCAAAAACATTAGGAGAATAGACGAGTGCTGAAAAGGCTTTGAAGAAATGGCACAGCTCTTCTCTCACTCTCTCTCTCTGTTCCTAAAGGGACCTTGGTAACACCTCCTTCCTCAGATTTTTCAGAGGAACTCCCTTCCAGTTTGAGAGCTGCTACTACAAAGAGTAAAACTACTAGTCTAGCTGACGCAGTCCTTGTGTGATTTACGGACAGACCAACTTACAGTGGTCCAGCTCTTCCCATGACTTCCTACTCTACTTGAGGAGTTCTTCTGAGAATGTTGGAAGTTTCAGAGGTCACTAGCACAGCACCAAAGTCTCCTGTGGGGTTTCGTCATTGGGAAGCCCCGGATAAGAAAGGGGGCAACATCAATACATTTGCTTGTGAAATGCCACCTCTTCATTTCATAGCAATGTAGCCATACTTCAGAGCATTCCTTCATGAATATCACTTTTTCAGTGCCCCAGTTAATCATTGCATGAGGGAGGTGGACAGCAGAGTCTTCCCAGAGCTGTGTGAATTGCATCCCATCCCTTGCTCAAACACAATTAGGAGCATTTTGCTCAGCCATGACATCATCAGGCTTTTGTGTGCTAAGAAAAAAGTTTGACTGGCCCACTCTGGACCGTCTAACTACTAAATTTCAAGATGACAAAAGAGTCAACTCAATTTCTCCATGCAGTGATCTAAAAAGTTCTATAGTGTTTTCCAAATAACAGCAATGCACAATATGCCATTAATCACAGCTGACAAGTTCTCCTGAGCAGCCCCTGATTGATCCTGATGTTGTCAAACTTTCTTTTTCTTTTGATGTCTCTCTGATTGGCATCTCTTTTTAGTGCTTTTGTGACCTTTTTCGCTGTATTGATCCACACAAATCACTGGGAAGTGAGCAGTTTCAAGAGAGGGCAAAGTTGATAAGAACAGGTCAAATGGTTACTGGGACCTCCACACACCACCATTTTAATGATTGATTAGTGGGAGTATGAAGGAAGATCCAAGGACATCAAAATTTGGAGATGATAAGGTCTCAATCAAGAGGTTCTTATAGTGTGTTTTTATGGTGCCTATTGAAGTCTCGTATCTTCTTGGGTTGATTAGTAATGAGAATAAACTTTGAGTTGCACACAGAAATAATTTTTAACAATAGGTTTATTGAAAGTTTTGGCAGTTGCATGCAATGAGTTTGGTGACACCAGTTCGGTGGAGGCAGGGCTTGGATTCAGAAACTGCCCTTCCTTCGGTATAACCTTAACAGACTGAGTGGCCCCAAGAGGTGGGTGTCTCCACTGGCAGGGAACCTGAATACTTTGTAGTTCTGGGATCAGGGCTGTGCGTGGCTGCACACCTTCCTGGTATCTCACAACAGGCTGCAGCAGAATTCCTAGATGGGGAATTTTCTCCAGCACAAAGCTTCCTAAGACCCAGCCATGCACAAACACATAGTAAATTAACAAAATCTTCAGACAAACTGATAACGTCCACCACAAACACGTGGACTGGAATGTGGGAGTGCATAGCAGAGGAAAAGAAAGTCTTGCTTTATTCCATTTTCCTCTTTTTCTCTTCATGCGTCATTCCAGAAGTGTTATTCAGAGGGATATGTTAAGCAGGGAGAACAGGCTAGTAGAGAAATAATTTGTAGTCTGGGTATCTGAACACTCAATTTTTAATCATTCTTTCACTTTACAACCCTGTGCACTTAGGATTGAGAACACATATGTGAACACACAGTTGAGTGCACCCCTTTCCTGAAGAGCAAGATACTTTACAAGTTTATTTTATTAGCAATGGTTGGGGTTATTAGTTTCTGTAATAAACTTGTTGCAGATTTTGAACACTTTGAATTCTGTTGCAGACTCACCATGTTGTCTTATAATAAGTTCAAGTTCAGTGCAAGGATTTACTACAGTACTGGGAAAAGAAATCATACTCCTTCAAAATGAGAGGAATACCATTTTTAAAATCATCTTTAGCCTTGCTAAGTGTCTTACATTGATCAATACTTTTCAGAAAGGTAGTAATAGTCCATATTTAGAAATCAACCATTCCAGTTGGGCCATATTTTGTATTGAGTTAGCTGGTTCTGAAATTCTCGTATTTCCCTCCCACTGCACATTGTCAATAAATAAACCAAAATATTTTTTCATGGGAAGCCCTGAAAATTCTGACACACAAAAAAAATCAAGACTACTGAAAAGAAATATTTTGTTCATGCAATATCTTCCACTCCAGCTGTGCTCCGTCCTGAAAATCACAGAATCATAGAATGGTTTGGATTGGAAGGGGCCTTAAAGATCACCGAGTTCCGCCCTCCCTGCCATGGGCAGGGACACCTCCCACTAGACCAGGTTGCTCAAAGTCCCATCCAACTTGGCCTTGAACACCTCTAGGGATGGGGCATCCATAGATTCTCTGGGCAACCTGTTCCAGTGTCTAAACATCCTCACAGTGCAGAATTTCTTCCTAATAGCCCGTCTAAATCTCCCCTTTTTCAGTTTAAAACTATTACCCCTTGTCCTATCATTCCACTCCCTGATCAAGAGTCCCTCCCCAGCTTTCCTGGAGCCTGTTTAGGTACTGGGAGACCTCTATAAAGTCTTCCCAGAGCCTTCTCTTCTCTAGGCTGAACAAGCCCAACTCTCTCAGCCTGTCTTCATAAGAAAGAAGCTCCTACCCTGCTTAATACTGTGTTTAAATTTTATCACTTAAGTCCAATCAAAGCTTAATAAAATTGTTTTTATCCTCTGATTATTTACCTCATTAAGAATGTCATTGAAATAATCACAGTTCCGCAAATAGGTTCTATTTATTCAGAAAAGGTTTTCAGCAGGAAGTATACAGATATTTTTTAAAACTGGTCTCAAGATTTGATTTTTCAGAGGTGTATGTGTGTCAATAGTGCTCCTAGGGTGGTAAAGCTACAACTTAGCAATCTCACAGTGGTGGCAGGAGAGCCCATCCTTCCATTTTGTTCCTATAATGCTATGTTAAGCTGATACGGCTTTTACTTTCTCTGTTGCACAGATATAAGGCCTGCTATTATCACTCTCACACTTCGGGGAACGTGGTGGAATTACTATTCTACCTGTAGTGTGTAGACACAGACTATCAATTTATTGGACCTTTCTGTTTTGGGTTTTTCTGGATGCTCAGGATTTTTGCCACTTACCCTTTATATTTCCAAAACATTTCCAATTTAGATTTTGATTACGTCATTCCAGGTAAACATATGTTAGGAAAATTAGATTACAAAATTTCAACCAAACTAGATTTAAAAAAAGATCTTTAGAAATAAATAAATAGATAAGATACTGAAATTTTTGCTTCTGCCTTTTTTTATTTTTTTTTAAATTCAACCTGAAAATGTCCATACTTTAATATGGCATAATTTCACATAAGCAAATCTGACCACCCAGGGTGGTGCAATTTATCACAAAAATAAGACCAAAATGCCAAACTTGAAGAGGGTGATGTAATACATAGGTTATAGAAGTGACCAAAATCTAAGTTTTCAGATATAGAAGACTCTTTCCTATGTGGTATGAGATTTATAGTAGTTTGGTATTCTGCATGAATAACATCATACAACGTTATGGATTCTCTTTATTGACTCCAGGTTGATGCCAAATATCATCACAAAACAGTTTGTAGAGTCGACCAGCTGAGGAAAAAAGTGATAGAAATTAGATGAAGACACATCACAGGCATCCCCCAATCTCATGAAACAGGACCTGTGATGGGATCTGCCATTTTCTGGTGAGGAGAACTGTCAGAATACCCTTATTCCTAGGAACCAGATATGCTAGACAAAAGTAGGAACTCCCTTACTCAACCTTCCTATATGTATCCTCAATATCAGCATATGGTGATCGCATGATTGCAGGGAGTGAGGATCTAAACTCATCTTAGCTGTTACCTTAACTGTGACTTGATCTGAGTCTGGTTACAGCTCTAATCTTCTCATCTGCTACTTTTCCTTGGAAATTCTCTGTAGGATCAGGCACTTAACAGCATTTTTAGATAAACGTTGTTTCCCTTCGTATCCCACATTAGGATTACAAATGCAGTGTGCATTCAGATCCACTATTCAGAAATTTCCATAAAAGGTGATTCTAAAACTGGTGGAATTTCAAAGATTAGAGATCTTCTTGGTGGTGCAGATCAGGAGGACAAGACACAACAGGCACAAGCTGAAACAGGAGAAGTTCAGACTGGATATACTATGAACTTATGTATGTTTTCTTCCAGATGCAGCCATCTACCTGCTGTCAAACTTCTCAACATGACATTTCACTTCCATTTCCCTAAGTCTTTCTGTACATAAAATAAACATAATTATAGACCGCATTTCCTTTGGAGTGCTTAAGAGATCTGTGGATGAAGTAAATCAGGTTACACAACTGCATGCAATGAAAGGAAGAGACAAGGCAGCAAATCACAGCAATACTTTCTATGAAAGCCTCAAAGCATGTTTTTGGTTTTAGGCTTTTTTTCCTCGTGTTTCTGCTTCTCCTGTTGCACTGTCAGAGCTATGTGATGATTTACAGTTTGTTAGAAAAGCTTTGTCTGAACCTTTTCAAGGCTTACATTTCATGGTCTTGTGCCTCTCAAGATACTGACTTATGTAAACATAGAAGTAAAGCTGAAGTTAAAACAAACTGAATTTGAAATTTGATACAAGAGACGCACATATCCACTTGTGTGTATCCCACACAGATTGTGTTCAACAAACTGCTAGCTGAAAGAGAGGTCTCTCCATGTTTGAATGGCTTCAAATATGGAAGATGTATTAACCAAATGCAATTATTTGGGTTCTTCAATATACAAAGCAGTATGTAACTCTGTGGCATGTCTTATATATGAGTGACTGAGTGGTTCAATGGTCAATCTCCCTCTTAAATTTGGATTCTGTCTTACTGAAATATCCAGACTGGGGCACAAAAAGGCTATGAAATATCACTAGACCTATCCTCAGAATGGGCTCAGTTGCAAAAAATTGAAACCAGATGGTATTTTGCCCATTCCTCCTCTCTTTTCAAAGGAGATGGGAAGAAAGTAAGTAAGGTAGAGACTGTCTTCAGCCCACCAGTGAAGGAAGAGTTTCCAAGGAAGTCCTACATGTTGGGGGCAATTAGGTTTTGGGGGGGGGAGTTGTGTGTGGTTTTTTTGTTTGTTGGTTGGTTTGGGTTTGGTTTTTTGGGTTTTGTGGGGGGGGGGTTGTTTTTGTTTTTTTTTTTGTTTTTGTTTTTTCCCCCTAAAGAATCATTAGATAAAGAAGGTGAAATAAGAAATGGAGAACTGTAAATACCACCACTATCACAGTCAATGATTTCTCCTCTAGCTGGGATTTTAAATAAGTTTTTTCTGGGTTGTTTTGAGAATGTCAAAGAGCAACAAATTTCCAATGTTTCTAAGTAAGAAAGATGCAGAGGAGACTCGCAATAGAAGAATTTATGCTCTGGATGGTTAATTGCTGGTATACGTTAGTTAGGGGATCTGCTAAGACTTCATCACTGGTGGTCTTGAAGAGCAGATAAACAAAGATCCAGCAGAATCGACTCATCTGATGGAGAAGGGCAATGCTTTGTAGGAAGGACCAAGGGAGGACCTTGATCTCATTTAGCTGTGTGTGTAGCTGTGCACATTTGGACAACCAAAGGAGATTTCCATTTTACCTTCTTTGGGAATCCTTCTGGGTGGACTGTTTCTAGATATCTGTTTGGTAGGAGTTCTGCCACGAGCTTATAAACTGATCCATAAAATACTGTGGTGTTTATTAAGCAAGTCCTTTCATGCACACACACACACACACACACACACATATATATACACACACACGGAGTTAAATTTGGCTGTGCTTTAAACCAGTGTTTCTTTAAAAAAATGTGTATTTAAATTACTTATGACAAATAATAACATTCATAACAAGATGTGAAATGTTGCTGAGGATGGTGTGGTGGAATGCATAGCTGCACACACTAATGTGTCTTATGAGTCAAGATAAATCTTAAAATGGGGAATACACAGTGGAATGTGGAGGGGAAAGGAGCTGCCAGGGCTGTAAACCCTCTGCTACCTTCTAAATTCTTAACTGATTGGGACTAAGGTTCATAGAAGCACTCAATCTGCAGAAGAGTACCTTAAGAAGTATCAATTTTCTAAGCAATATTTGAAATTCAGATCTCTTAGAGGTTCCTGAATTCGGGTTAGTATTGACTAAAGCCAGGCTAACGGCTTCAGACTCTTCTGCATGTCTTCAGAATACTGTAAAAATTCAGAGTGTTCAGTAGCCAGGCTTTGTTATACGCTGTCTACACAAATCAGTCCCCTGTGCTATGTTCAGAGAAAAGAATCAGCTTTCAGACTAACACGTTTTATCCTGGCACAATTATACAGTTTTGCTCATCTTCAAAGCATATGAATTTGATTTTCCCTGATTAGATGGGAAAGTTTCTTGAAGTTATTTAAACTCAGTACAACAATATGACACTTCCACTCCTCTCTGCCATCAAAACAGAAATGAAGATGTTAGTTTGGGGAGCAATCAAGCAATCTAAATTATTCAGATCAGAAAGTTTTAAGTTAGAACAGTTTTTCAAATTCATTTGTATCTGTATTACAACAGGCTCAACCCATGTCTGTCTAATGAAGCTCCTGCTGAAAATCTCAGCTGGAAATTCAGGGAATCAAGTCTATCCATCATCTCAAAGTCATGATTATTTCATAAGCAACACTCAGTGTTCAGTCAAGTCTTTAACTCATCATTCGAGTTACTATAGTTTAACCATACAGGCATTTTTTAGAAGAACTCATGCTGAACATTACTTGATGAAGCTAAACCACATTAGCAGAACAAACAGAACAAAAGTCTGTGTCCTGACACCACAATAAGGTATTCTTAAATATTCACAAAAGCTACAGGTGCAGATCTCTCATCACATGTTGGAGCACATCCAAAGCCTCTAGGAAGAATATTAATAACCCCTTCTCTTGCACTTCTGCTGGAGGAATAGCTCAATTAGTTTCAGTTTGCTGTCTTTTCCTTATCTATTATACATTTGAGTGGTTATACTTTGTTTCTGAAAGTGCACATGGAAAGATATGCGTTAACAAGGTAACAGTACACAGCGGAGCATATGGGTACCCTATACCAAACTTCTTGAGTTGACAAAGACCTCCCTCCACCCACTTCTATGTGTGTATATGCTATTTGGTCTTCTGCCCTTTCCCTTTGTTGCTTTGCACATTGAGAACTGTCAAATGAAACTGGTTGGAAAGCACCGTCCACCAGGGACAGCCAGCCCCATCACCTTTGTGTGGCATATGCTACAGGTGGAATAAAATTAAAACTCAACACAAAGAAAGATGAAAAGGGTTAAAGTAGGAGAGACCTGAAATTGAAAGATGGAGAGACAGGATATTGGTAAGAAACAAGCAATGCGTGATACTGCAGGTCCAGCGAAGAAAACAGAGGTGGGAAGAGAAAAAACAGTTAAATCTGACAGGAAACACAGGGAAAGGTCACTTCTTTTTGAACTGTTTCCTGAACAATCTTATTTATTGTAATATATTTGTGGGCCTGTAAAAGAATGGCTCATCTGTTAGCCTTTTGCCTTTTCATTTCCACTTCTACTGAGTCATGAAGGAGAGATGCATGATTAACAACATAGAATAGTAATTTGTGGAATATGCATGTTCCCAAACACCTTCTAGAGTTCAGTGAACAGGTCAATTAATAACACCTATCACCCCTTAAAAGTGGGTTAATAATCTGTGGGGGATAATATTGTACATATTTGAAACTGTAATTACCTAACGTGATGCTCTAACAAGGTTCATTTTCTACCATGCCATCTACCACAAATGTTTCCCATGTGATATATATAACATGATTTGACTTTTGAAAATCTTATAGACTACCATTATCTCCTCCGTATTTTAATATGTATTATTTAATACATATTAAAAAAGAGACTAGAACACATGTAAGAAATATCAAAAGAATGTCATTTAAGCTGGCCAGATACACTCAGGTAAAAAATGATGTTTTAAGTTAAAAAATAATCAGAATAACTGTCAGAAAAGGTTTATTGAGTTCTACATTAAAAAAGTGTAGAATTTCCTAGGCAGAAAAAATGTATCTTCCATTCAGCTTGGGAAAAAAACCAACAAAACAAACAAACACAAAAAACCCCAACACTTCACGACTTTGTGGTTTGCAGAAATAACACTACAGAACTCCTTCTCCAAAACATGAGACTATTCAACTGAGGCTACAGAAAAAAATACCACCATCTGTTAGCAGTATAGAGCGTATAACACAACTAAGGAATTCTGTTTCTAGGCAGAAGCAAGGGTACCATGTATTGCAATAACAAAATCACTATGCTAACTGGGAATGAATATTCTAAATAATCTGTTTGAGGTATCTCTGGTATAAGGCTAGGGATGTGCCTTGAGTCATCTCTTGTTCCTGTTCAGAAAACACTTTTCTAGGGAGTAAAACAGTCTGAAATGCTACTGAGACTGCTTGCAGAGGGCACTGAGACTTATTTGTGCTCTATTCTAGCAATTTCTCAGTCAGAGCACTGAACTGACTATGTGAATTTATGATTTATTATTCCATGTGGCTTAGATTTATGTTTGTGTTTATCATCAGAACAGAACTGAAACAGGAATATCACCATCACCAGTGGTGATGGGGTACTTACAGAGTACTGCTTTACCAAGGCCCTCCTCAGTTAGGGACAGATCAAAGTCTCTTAATTCAGAATCTAGAGCTCTTTTAGCTAGACCATCTTTTTTTCCCCAGCAAGTGTACTCTCTCATTTTAAAGTGCTTTATTAATTATTGTAGCACTAACATCTCAAATGTCTTTCTTCATCCCATGACTGTTACACGTAAAATACTCTTTCTTGGAACACGAGCCAGAAAGATCTCTTTTCCGTCAAAGGAGAATATTTTAGGCTACTTCTGGAGAAGAGAAGACTGAGGGAAGATCTGATCAATGCCTATAAATACTTAAAGGATGGGTGTCAAGAAGAAGGGGCCAGTCTTTTCTCGGTGGCGCCCAGTGACAGGACAAGAGTTAACACATAGAAAGTTCCATCCAAACATGAGGAGGGACTTCTTTCCTTTGAGGCTGGCAGAGTCCTGGAACAGGCTGCCCAGGGAAGTGGTGGAGTCTCCATCTCTGGAGACATTCAAAACCCACCTGGGCACATTCCTGTGCAACCTGCTCTGGATGACCCTGCTCTGGCAGGGGAGTTGGACTAGCTGATCTCCAGAGGTCCCTTCAAAACCCATAGCATTCTGTGAATTCCTTTTTTGATGGGTGGAACAGTCAGCAGCTGCCAGGAACATCTATTTCCAAGGGCACGCTAGACATGAGCAGAAGCAGGGACTGAGTCTAGGACTACCCCTTCTCACTTTGAGAACCTCTAACTCAGGAGCTGTTCTGTTCCCTTCTTCCCTAAATGCTTTGCAAGAGGACATGGGTATCTTGTTCTACTGTTTGAAGGAAAGATCAGAGGCATCCACCTGCAGAAGAAAGCTCTGAACTGCAGCTTCCCTGTGAGAAGAAATGTCTTCTTCAAATATACATAAAAGCTTCTAAGAGGGAGAATTTGAGACTTCTTACATGCTCAGTGTAGAGAAACACCATTGGGAAGCTCTTGGCTACTCTTTGCTCAGCCTGCTGTCTGACTGAAATCTTCTTCTAAAGTGTCTTAACTCTCCTTCCCTGTACGTTGAGCGCTGGGACCTTACTCTATGATATAAATCCCAATCTGCAGAAAATTAAATCAGGCACTGTGATGCTTGAGGGGGTGGGAGAGTGGGGGGAGGAGGATAAGAGATGAAGGAAAGAAAATTTGGCTTTCATCCTTCCCATCTAATACTTTCTTATCTCCCAGAGCTACGATCGAGAGACTCAGGGAAGCCTGTACTACTCTAATAGCAATCACGTAAGTACCCACTATTAATAATGAAGCTTTACCTTAAAAACACACATGAAATAGATCATGGGAAGAAGATCACATCCCTTGTGTTGTGGGAGGAAATGTTACAGGAAAGGTTAGTTTGCTTGAAACTGTGCTATATCCACCAAACCCATGAAAATATCTTAGATATTTTAAGATATCTAAAATGGTTCTGGAAAAATGAGGCAAATGAGTTGAGCTTCAGAACTCCATTGACAGTAATGGCACCAAACTCCTAGCTCATATGACACTTATGTTAGATACCTAAATTTGACACATAATATGGACATGAATGCAAACTCAACTGACTTGCCCAAGACAACAAAGATATTATACAACACAAAGAAGCCAAACTCTATTGATTCATCAAATAATGTAAAGTATTAGAAAGTAAAGTTCCCACCTTAGCACCACCAAAAATGAGTTGTGCTTAAATTAATGAGTCATATGGTTTTACTGGCTGTTGATAAGATTGTAATAAAGAAGGTAGTTAAGATGTTAGCGTTACAACAATGAAGTATGGTGGATGACATCATTAAAATTCAAGGAAGATTGTTTGCAGCAATTCAAAATGCAAAATTGAAGTGGTATAATAAATTATTTTATTAGGCTGCTTGTGCAAGTAGATGCTTATTGTCAAAAAAAATAATATAATACCTGATTGCACAACAGTGTTATAGTGGAACAATACTTGGTGTGGATCCTATTGGGTATTATTATCCAAGAAAATATTTGTCCTCTGAGTTCCCAAAATAGAACACAATTATTCACGTATTTAACTTGGGGAATATTCTTGCACTGGATCAGGGTCTAAATCCCTTCAGATCAAATGTGAGAGTGAAATGAGAAAGAGTTTGCCATCTCTGCGCTAAACAATACAGTGGTTTCCATAATAATTGGGCACCTGCTTAGTGTGAGCAGCAATAATTGGTTGCAAAGGGCTGGAGTGGGAATCAAAATAACCCATGTCCAGAAGCAGGGCACCTTCATCTGACAGAATCACACTTACATTGAGCGCTTTGATGTTATCTTTAACATAACAAGCAAGTGAATTACACACCTGCACTGCCACACTGGTAACATTTTAAGAGGAGGCCAGCATTAAGTGCAGAGCAAACACCCACCCTGCAAGAGATCCTAAGAGGTAAACAGACTGGATCAAGTAGGCTGAATCCAAGCTGCTGAACAGCTGGCTTTGACAAGCAGGGTCCTTCACTGTGAAAGGAAGATTCCTATTGAATTTGTTGACAGCTTTCAAGTATCTCTAGTGCCTCTCTGCCTAGGGAGGGGACTTAACCTTTGCATTGCTGTGACACCTCAAGAAGAAAGGCTCTGAAACTGGAAGGAGAGATCAGAGCAGAGAATAAGCCACTTATGTCAGTAAAAATGGCTGAGTAGAAGAGAGGGAAAAATCGTGCTCTTTGGGGGAAAAAAAACCAAAACGAACTTGAACATATGGTTCCAAATCTGTGAGTATGCACATATTCCTACCTCTGCACTAGCAAATGGTCTTATTAGCACCCAAGGATGATGATTGTACACAACACCTTTGCAGATCTGGGTCCAGTTTGTAATGTTATGATATGGCTTAAGCCAGAGCACATGAGCCATCTGGATGAACTAATAAAACATGTCTCTATTTTATTATTTTTAATTGTTTTTCTTAACAGCGATTCAGTCTGTTCCATTTGTTGTTTGTAGTGTCTTGACTGTTTGGTCCAGGATAGAAAACTCAACTTTGTGATTTAAAATATCTATTCATTTTACTTTATATTTGTCTATATTTGTCCATTCAGTCTTCCTCCAGGGAATAAACTTCCAGTGTTCCTCCTTGGTTTTTTTCACCTCTCTGATATGAAAATCTGTTATTTTTCTATTGGCAGGTGTCACGGGTGAAAAAAATGGTTTAAATTGTGAAAACAAGTGATATATATATATATATATATATATATGTATATATACCTGCATGTATGTGTGGGCAATGTCCAAAGTTATCTTTTGAGCTCACATGCAGAAGACTTGCTAGCTACACCTCGTACAGGTTAGTTGCAAATTTTGCTAACACCTAGACTAAACAAAGGTGGCACTTCTTGAGTCCTCCAGTATATAAGGAGACATGAGACAGCTTCACCAGTTTGGATGCTGATCATGTGGTGTGCTTCTGCACAGGGAGGAAGGGAAGGAGACAGGGAGACAGGGAGACAGG